>NC_091745.1:65624327-65759327 GCF_043380555.1 Nothobranchius furzeri | reverse complement strand
AAAACTCAACATGGTGACAACTTCACACAAGCTTAGATTTGTCTGTTTGCAGCCATAAAAGACTTTCTGTCACCTTTCCAATTTTATGTCAGACTGTAAAATTCAAAAGTAAATAACAGGAACCAGTGCATTATGGGAAATGTTCTTTATTATGTGAATGCTAAAAGTGTGAAATAGTTTTAGAGACAACAGAAAAACGTTGTTTTTTTCTTTTTCAACCATGGTTTTAGTTTTCTTAAAGGTGTGAATCACTGGAAAAATGTTATTTCAATTGCTAAGTCACTCTGAGTTTTTCATGCAGGCTGAACATGAAAATAATCTCCTACACCTATCTCCTGCATTAGCTTCTGATAGAACGTAGACGGTGATACTCAGGTCTATGTCAAACTGTCACTGAATACTAACTGGTCTTGAGTCACGGCAGGAAAGGCTGTTGTTGGTTTAGCGTCTAGGAAACAGCAGAGAACGTCTTGGCTAGTAGGAGCTAACTGTTAGCGTTAGCAACTCCACCACATAGCAGAACTCCTTCTGGCTTGTGTTATTTATGGAGATAAAACATTAACATCGCAGAGCAAACGTGTCAATGGTAGAGTTGCGTTGCTGTTAGCCAATCAGAGGTAAGATGCCCAAATATCAGGAAATAAGACTCCAAATCCTGCCGTCTGCTCCCACTCCCTGTTGTAGCAGACTTGTCTAATGCAATCAATGATTTCATGATGTATGCCCCCCCCCCCCCCCCCGAGTACGACTTGCAAGGTATTAATTCCTACCAGAGACCACTGTGAATGAATTCAATAAACAAGTTTTCCACACCTTTAAAAGTTTCGAACGCAGGGGAAGCAATTAGAAAAATGAAATCAGAACTTTATTGTGTTTGCTGAGGCTGAAAAGAAGAAAAAAGCTCACTTATTATTCTGAAATTCCAGGCGTGACTTTGACTCAAACATTCATCTCATCCTCGTTCATCCCGGTACATCTTACTCACAATTCATAACACCGTCTCTAGGGTTAATGATTCATGCTGAACTGCTGATTCATAAATAAAAATGGACACAATTTAAAGATACGATGTTTCCTCTTTCATGATGCTCCTTAGTGTTTGTTTTCATCTCTGACACTGGGAAAGGGACTTAAGCTGCACAACACAGGCTTTGAATTTCTCCACTGAGATTTTAACCTCACCTAGCATCGTTCTCAGAGGACACACACACACACACACACACACACACACACACACACACACACACACACACACACACACACACACACACACACACACACACACACACACACACACACACACACACACACACACACACACACACACACACACACACACACACACACACACACACACACACACACACACCCCAATGGGAGGTCATCAACATCCACACAACACTTGAGAATCAGCTTTTCATCTTTTCCAACACAAAGGTTTGATTTTTAAAGCACTTCTTTAACCATGATTTCACACAGAAACAACTAAATCTGAAGCTGAGCAGAGAAATACATTAAAGTTTTGTGGATTTTAAAACGTAGCAATGTTGTTTAGTGACATTTATGCTAAAAGATAAAGTTTAGCTGCGTGTTCTGCTCCATAGCTGCAGCAGCTTAAGCCAAAGTGATGAGTGCTGCAGATCCAACACAAAGATAAACTATCTTTAGCAAACATCCGTGCCGCTGCTCTCCTTCCTGTCTCATTTTATTGTTTTTTTTTTAATCTTACATGTGTTTTCTACACAGACAAGTGTCTCCTACCATCTCTTCGGCCCATTTCATCTCCAAATTCCCTGTTCCTGCCTGTGTGGACAGGTTTTTGAGTGCAGCTCGTAGGCTGCATAGTTGAGACAGGTACATGCGTGCTGTGCATATTGCATCAGTGCTGGTGCAACAACAGAACGTGTGCACACTGTACGAAGAGGGCTACCTTTATTACTGTGGGTGGATGTGCCTTTGAGTCAAACATTAGCTACTCTGTTATTGAAACATCCTGCGTTTAGCAGCAGCTTCAACTCTCAGCCTAATGGTGTAGTCTTGTCCCTGTTGGTGCATTTTAGATGGTGTTGCTGTCCAGCTGCACTCAGGCAAACAAACCCACCATTTAGTTATAAAAAACAATCATCTGTTTTTTTTTAAATACAGTGGGGCAAAAAAGTATTTAGTCAGCCACCGATTGTGCAAGTTCTCCCACTTAAAATGATGACAGAGGTCAGTAATTTTCATCATAGGTACACTTCAACTGTGAGAGACAGAATGTGAAAAAAAATCCATGAATTCACATGGCAGGATTTTTAAAGAATTTATTTGTAAATCAGTGTGGACAATAAGTATTTGGTCAATAACAAAAATTCAACTCAATACTTTGTAACATAACCTTTGTTGGCAATAACAGAGGTCAAACGATTACTATAGGTCTTTACCAGGTTTGCACACACAGTAGCTGGTATTTTGGCCCATTCCTCCATGCAGATCTTCTCGAGAGCAGTGATGTTTTGGGGCTGTCGCCGAACAACACAGACTTTCAACTCCCTCCACAGATTTTCTATGGGGTTGAGGTCTGGCGACTGGCTAGACCACTCCAGGACTTTCAAATGCTTCTTACGGAGCCACTCCTTTGTTGCCCGGGCGGTGTGTTTGGGATCATTGTCGTGTTGGAAGACCCAGCCACGTTTCATCTTCAAAGCTCTCACTGATGGAAGGAGGTTTTGGCTCAGAATCTCACGATACATGGCCCCATTCAGTCTTTCCTTAACACGGATCAGTCGTCCTGTCTCCTTAGCAGAAAAACAGCCCCAAAGCATGCTGTTCCCACCCCCATGCTTCACAGTAGGTATGGTGTTCTTGGGATGCAACTCGGTATTCTTCTTCCTCCAAACACGACGAGTTGAGTTTATACCAAAAAGTTCTATTTTGGTTTCATATGACCACATGACATTCTCCCAATCCTCTGCTGTATCATCCATGTGCTCTCTGGCGAACTTCAGACGAGCCTGGACATGCACTGGCTTCAGCAGAGGAACACGTCTGGCACTGCAGGATTTGATTCCCTGCCGTTGTAGTGTGTTACTGATGGTGACCTTTGTTACTATGGTCCCAGCTCTCTGCAGGTCATTCACCAGGTCCCCCTGTGTGGTTCTGGGATTCTTGCTCACCGTTCTCATGATCATTTTGACCCTACGGGATGAGATCTTGCGTGGAGCCCCAGATCGAGGGAGATTATCAGTGGTCTTGTATGTCTTTCATTTTCTGATAATTGCTCCCACAGTTGATCTTTTCACACCAAGCTGCTTGCCTATTGTAGATTCACTCTGCCCAGTCTGGTGCAGGTCTACAATTATTTTCCTGGTGTCCTTCGAAAGCTCTTTGGTCTTGGCCATAGTGGAGTTTGGAGTCTGACTGTTTGAGGCTGTGGACAGGTGTCTTTTATACAGATAATGAGTTCAAACAGGTGCCATTAATACAGGTAACAAGTGGAGGACAGAAAAGCTTCTTAAAGAGCAAGTCAACCCCTACCAGAGTCTAACTCCACTCTCACTTCATGTTTGAAAAATGCAACAAATGCTGTTGCCTGGCAGACCGAGAGGGCGGAGCCGCTAACAAATACACACACACACACACACACACACACACACAGGCTCACGACAGCATTGTGACATCATAATCTACCAGTTTACATCATAGCATACCTCTTAGCCAATAGCGGTGGCAGATTTAAATTCAAATGCAGTGCAGTTTTTACCTGACAACGGCACAACACTGACAGTTTTAGGCAGAATATTTAAATTTTAACTAAGATGCACTGAAGTACCAAATTATTGACGACACGTGTCTGCAGCACGATTAAACACTTGTTTATTTAGTGTATCTGCAAAAAAAAGTTTATTTGTGGGTGACTTGCTCTTTAAAGAAGACTTTACAGGTCTGTGAGAGCGAGAGATTTTCCTTGTTTGAAGTGACCAAATACTTATTTTCCACCCTGATTTACAAATAAATTCTTTAAAAATCCTGCCATGTGAATTCATGGATTTTTTTTCACATTCTGTCTCTCACAGTTGAAGTGTACCTATGATGTAAATTACTGACCTCTGTCATCATTTTAAGTGGGAGAACTTGCACAATCGGTGGCTGACTAAATACTTTTTTGCCCCACTGTATCTAATTAAAAATAAAATCCTACAGCTACTTCACACTTGATGCTGCTCTAAAAATACAGCCACGCTAGGGTAAGATTTAGCATGAAGCGTCGCTTATTTTTGTCATGTTTTAATAGCTGGCTGCATTACTGAAGCTTTGGGTTCCCTGCAGCAAATTAAAGAACAGTCATTAGATTAATTTCCCTTAACAGAGGTGATAGAAGTGGAGCAGTGTGATCACTAGTTCAAATCCAGGCCTCAGTCTGGTTTGTTTGCTGAGAAGGCAACGGGGAGTTGAGGGACGTGCACCGTGTGGAGTCATCAGCCGGTTTTCCACAGTGAGACTCCCACAGCAGGATGCCGCCCGCCGCCCGAGGGGTCAGGGCTGAGACATGGACCATTTCAGCGTTGCAGCACCGAACTGCCATGAAACCACTTTTCTGTGATGGACATCAGGTAGTGGCTCGGCACTGAGCAGCAGTTTGTTGGTACGACAGGATGGAACAGACCTTTAGGGTGTTCAAGAGTTGGTTTTCCTCCCAAATGAGTGTGTGTGTGTGTGTGTGTGTGCGTGCACTTTCCTTGTCTCCTAGTGTAACATCCAGCTTTTCGTTGAGATGAGAGGAGTCCTGAATGCTGGAGCCATCTTGGCCGGCAGCGGAGGTAAATATTTAGCATTCCTCACATGACTCCATAGTCTGTGTGCTTGTATGAACTCGTATTCACAAGGAAGTCACATTTATTCCTGGCTGGTTTTGTATGAAAGCAACAAATAATTTACAACGTGTAGAAGTTAACGTTGTCGTGGAGTGCTTGTGTTCTAGTGATCCTACGGGTGGAGTTTCTCTGAAGACATCGCTAGTATGTGCTGGGCCTTTTAGCCGTTCACGGCCTTTGATCAACCATGTACATGTTCCAGGAAAACTCTCAGATCAGACCGTTCAATCAGATAAAACCAGCTGGCCATCTTTGAACCGCTGGTCCAGAACGCTGCCATAAATAAGCTCATACCTATTGTCCTCCAGACGAAACAGAAACGATAGAGATGATGTATATTTTCTGTCTTTCTCTGCAATTTTTCTCTCACCAGGATGAAGCGTCACTTTCGCGGTCTCAGATCTCAACTCTCTTCCATCTCAACAAGTTTCAGAGCTCATTTTCTTTGCACACATCTGCAGCAGTTACATGAGTTTGGGTTAAGCTCAGTATTTATCCCTATTACACAAACTGACTTCACAGGGAAACATCCAGTAAAGATTTTGAAATCTTTCATTGCAGACCTCTGTCAGCGTTGCACAACCGTTCGACTCTTTCGCCGTTACACATCTGCCTCAAACGGGAAGCGAAACAGAGCAGTTAGCAGTGTACTTGTCTGTTTCTGTTTGCAGTGACATTGCAGCATCTTACTGCCCGTCCCTGCGTCCTGACCGGCTACAAATCAAAGCAGGCCAGTGACGGAGGGAGACTCCACTCCAGCAACTCCCTGCCTGTGCAAACACAGCTAGCAGCTCCACATCTGTGCCTGTCACTGTACTTGTTGCGGCACGACAGCGAGCCTGCGCGTCTCTCGACTTGCGCTCAAGATGGGGAAGTAGAGAGGAGTCGCTCAGTTTCCAGTCATCCCACTCTCAGTCTGTTCCTGCTCAGCAGCAGCGACAACCCGTTTGATTTGCACAACAGAAGCAGGAAAAGAACTTTTTTTAAACTTTTTCAAATGAGTGCAGCAGATGTTTCTTACCTGAGTGTTTGCTGAGTCCCCCTCCCTCCTTGTGTCAGATGTGTCTCTCCTGCTGCTCTGGGTGTCACGCCGACAACGCAGGCTGCTTTTTAACACAACACCTCCATCTTCACCTGGAAAACAGTGGAAATGTATGAAAGAGAAGCTGTCCCGGCAGCGTCTCTGTCAGTGCTCACCGCTCTGTCTTAAGATAATGCTGAGCTTTACTTCCTTAAGGAACTAAATTGCTATGACACACCCCTCAGCGTGTGTGTGTGTATTCGCCCTCTCTTTTTCTTGCTGCTCTATCTCTCGTTTCCCTTTCTGATATTTAAATTCTCCAAAACCTGTATATCTCCCTCCACTCTCCCTGAATCGGCGCCTCCTTCCTCTCCAACGCTCTTCTGACGCGGTGCCTCTGCTAGTTCTGACAAGTGAAAACCTCAGAAAGAATTTGTCAATAATCCTGCGATGGAGCCCGTTGAAAGGGGAGCGGCTTAACCCCTCTTTGTGTGCACACCTTAGCTGGAATGTGGCTCCTGTCAGTGCCGGTGTCTCTCTGGTCCGGGGCAGGACCAAAACGCAGAGTGGCCATGGGTGTCTCTCACTTATCCTATTTGAGAGTTTAGAGTCTGACAAACGTGATTTTGTGATTCAGCCCAGCCTGTTAGCTGATTTTCAGGAAAAAGAAATCCTCAGTCGAAGGGGCGAGTTTCACTGCTTTAATCGTTCTTTTAGCGGTCGACCTTATGTTAACGAAACATATGGGGATTATGTAAAATCAGGGGCGTGTCCAGGGGGTGGCCTGGGGTAGCACATGCCACCTTTGGAATCTGATTGGCCACCCCACTGAATTTCCTTTAAGTAGACTTGTCCACAAAAAGCTTGGGGTAAAAAAGAATGGTGCCACCCATGCACAAAGAAGTGCACTACTTGGGCCACCCCATTTTAAAAGATCTGGCTACACCACTGTGTAAAATCTCACACAACCAATTTAGAGGAGGCTCTCTTGAGGCCAACGTGCCTGCCACTCTGAAGCAACAATTCCCCTAAAATCAGGAAGTGTCCCTTCATCCCAGATCTGTTTATCTACAACTTTGAACGGATCCAGCTGCATTCACAAAAAAACGTGTCCACTGAACCATCCCAAATGATAATAGCTGTCAGATGTTGGGGTTAAATGGTCCGCCCTCGCCCAGGTGGACTGTGAGGAGCGTCTGGATGAGAATCGACCCACCCGAATCCTCCCGTATGGACCAAAACACACCTGCCTCTTTGTTTTTGCCTCCCACTCTGCTCGTATGAAAGACATTAACTCAAGTAAAGTTGCGGTGAAAATCTGCAACTGCGAAAAAAAAAAAAAAAAAAAAAAAAGAGGTAGTTGTCATAGCAACAGACAGGAAGTGGCACTTAAGCGGTTTCCTGATGGCTTCCTCTTTATCGTATAATGACATCTCACAAGGAAACAGCGGGGAGAAGTCAGCTGAACACACTTGACTGCATTTGCGTGCGTGTGTGTGTGTGTGTGTGTGTGTGTGTAGTTTCACAATAAGCTCCTGCTTGCCTCAACTTATCACGGTGCACGGCTCACACGCTTGACTCTTTGGGTTAGAGTAATGAGAGGATCTTAAACGACGCCACTTATGTTTGATTAAAAGCTCACGGAAATCTTCCAACGGCCGGCCTCACTCACTCACACCTGTAGTTACTCACACAACAACAGGGTGTTATCACATGGTGACTAAACCTGGAACTCCATGACCGCTGAGGTCAGAGGAGCTCCTGGAGATTCGGAGTCCGCTGGAAAAGGTGGTTTTTACACCCGTGTTTGTTTCATTTCTCACTGTTAAGAATCAATATTTGCATAATTAAATCTCATAAATCTGTTGTCTCCACCTGTGGGTCTTGAAGAACTTTACTTCAGATTATATTTTATGAGTCAGATAAAAATAAATCTGTTTTTATGCCCAAGGATTCTGGTTCCTGTTCTGCCTGTGTTTTGCCTTTCTGTAGACCGTTCCGGCTCACAGGTCACACATGGCTTTCTATCATTTCTGCCTCATCTGGGTACATTTCAAAGTAAAAGAGCTCAAAATGTAAAAAATGAACACAAAAATGACTAAAATATAATAACTTCATACAACAAAGGAGTGGACATGAAAAAAAAATACAAGTCCTCAACCTGAAACATTATTTTTCCTTTGAGGTAATTCCTAATAAAAGCCAAATTAATTTAAAATAAATGAGAGTGAAACGCCCCAACCCTTTTTTTTGTCGTCGGGTTAAACAGCATTTTAAAAATACTTCCTAAAGTGATGTGAAATGCAACAGAGAAACAGTTTTACAGCATTCTGGCATTTCAGGATCAACAGGTGGACATTCCACCTCTGACCTACTGAGAGATCTGGAAGAGCTTGAAAGCTGGGAGTTTGTGCATCGCCACCATGTGGTTGTTAAAAGGAATGCTGCAGTTGATGCAGATGAGTTTCACTGGTCCTTTTCTCACATCCTCTCTTCAGTTCAGGATTGATTTTTATTTATTTATTTATTTATTTTTGTTAGTTAGATATTTTATAATAGTTTGCAACACAATTTTGTAGAATAAACTGTTTTGTTTGCAGTTTTAACCAAAAATAAGATCTTATTTATGTTAAAGAAAACGATTAAAGATTAAAAAACGTTCACAGATTGAGATGATTACACAAATAAAAACAACAATTTCATGGCTGATTGAAAAATGTGATATAACAGAAAACAAGGAACATAGATCGTGTCCATTACCTGTATTATGTTTTGTTTTGAAGTTCTCTGTGCAGAACATGAGTTGATTTATGTGACAAAGGTTTTACTTACTGTTTTTAAACAGTTGACACATGGAGGAAAAACTTGTTTTGGAACTTGACGCTTTTCAGAATTCAGGGTGGAGATCTAGTTATTTTTACTACAACAGTCTTTATTAATTGCCTAATAAAACAAACAAAAATAAAATGTGTTTATTTTACTCTGAGGTAAATGTTGTTGAAAGTTCATCTTTGAGAGCAGCTCCTCTCCTGCTTCTGCAGCATAACAGGGATTCACAACCTGGGGCAAATTACATTTCTTTGATTTTATACTGGTGGGAGCTCTTCAGCCCCCTCTAGTGGGGGCAGAAACCCTTTGGGTGGCATTAGCTGCAGGTATTTGTAGTGGTGCTTTGTCTCACCTGCTGCATCTAAACATTTGAGGGTAAATGTTACTTTTTGTTACTGGTATCACTTTAAAATAGATTAAACCACTTTAACGGCTCTCGTATGGGCTTGCTGTGAAGTTCTGCAGGACGCAGCAAGCAGAGCTCCGGCTCGATCAATGGGAATTAAGAGCTTTTCATCTGCTGGAGTGGATTGTTCTCTCTTTTACCTTTCTTCTTAATAAATAAATAAATAAATAAATAAATAAATAAATAAATTAAACGGCCAATATGAAAACGATCATCATGAACATTTTAAATGCCAGTGCGAGCATTTGCAGTACTTCCCGAGACTCTGGAATGGACTCCATTTGAACATCAGACAGGGTACTTTTATCTGGAGTCCCATTAGTCATCATTACACACTGATGAAATTCCTCTCCACATTTGACCAACCCCATGGGGAGCGGTCAGCTGCAGCAGCGGCTGTGCTCGGCAACTATTTGATGGTTTAACCCCTCAGTCCAACCCCTTAAAACTGATGTCACGTGGGGAGGCATTATAGGTTCCATTTTTAGACTTTGACACTTTACATGGTTAATGAAAAGCCAAAAGCGGATAAAATGTTATATAAATGAATAAATAAAAAGAACGTTTGATGCTTTTTATTTTTGTCGAAACATTTGAACCGTGAAGGTCTAAATATTAACCACCTACACAAATAAAGGCCGTCATTCTACTGAACTGTTGTTTTACCAAAATGTATTAAGAGAAAATTAATTCTTCAAAATTGTAATCATTTATTTTCTGCTCATTACATAAAGCACTCCTATTGGTCATCAGACCAAATTCAATTAGTCTAAGTAATGAAAATTAAATGAAGTGATTAGTGAGTTGCATCCACTAATTGAATCCACCGATTCATTTTTTAGTCGGTTTGAGAGGGGGGACCTTATTGGAAAGGTTGGGGTCTGCAAGGAAGCCCTCAAACCTAGTGAGGGATTTGTAATTTCACTAGACCAGGTCACCATCTTACTTAAAAAGGTAAAGGTGGGGAAAGCAAGGGGCCCCGACGCCATCTGTGGGCGTACCCTGCATCACTGTGCCAACCAGTTGAGTAGTGTTTTTAGCAGATTGTTTCAAACATGTGTGGATGTGGGTCAGATTCCATCTTTGAGGAAAACTTCGACTATAATCCCAATCCCTAAATCAAGTACTTCAAAGGAACTGTCTGACTTTAGACCAGTAGCACTCACATCACTTGTGATGAAAACTTTTGAAAAAATTCTAAAATCCGAAATTTTATCTCTGACAGAGGGGAAACTTGACCCACTTCAATTTGCCTACCAGCAAAATAAGGGGGTAGAAGATGCAGTGCTTTGTGTATTGAACACGGTCTACAAGCACCTTGATAAAACGGGGACTTGTGTAAGGCTCTTGTTTGCAGACTTTTCTTCAGCCTTTAACAAGATGCAGCCCCACATCCTGATTGAAAGACTTGCCAATGTTTTTGATTTGCCCGATCAGCTTCTCTTACTGATTTTGAACTTTCTTACGGGGAGGACCCAGCGGGTGTTGGTTAATGGTCAGATTTCTCTCCCATTAATGTCCAGCACCGGATCTCCTCAGGGATGCGTTCTGTCCCCCCTGTTGTTTATCCTGTACACAGACAGCTGCAGGGTCACTCAGAACAACAGGTTCTTGGTTAAGTTTTCGGACGACACTGTTTTGATGTCCTTACTTTCGGGATCTGAAATAAACCATGGTCCCGCGCTGTCAGATTTTGTAGAATGGTGTGACAGTAACTACCTGGACCTGAACGTCAAAAAAACCAAGGACATGATTATTGATTTTAGACGCTCCGCACCACCCCACCTTGGTAGTAGCATCATCCACGGTGAAGTGGTGGAGGTGGTTGAAGAGTACAGATACCTTGGTTCTTGGACTGACAACAAGCTGCGGTTTGTCACAAACACGGACTCCATTTTTAAACGAGCTCAGCAGAGAATCTATCTTTTAAGGAAATTGAACTATTTTAACGTGAATAAAATGATTCTCTGCAACTTTTATAGCTGTTTTATAGAAAGCATTTTAACATTTTCATTTGTTTGTTGGTACAAAGCCTTGTCCATGAAGGACAAAAAGAAGCTGCAGAGCATTGTAAAAATCTGCTCCAAAATTATTGGCGCCAAACAAAGAGACTTACAGTCTCTTTGGGAGGAGAGGGCGCGAAAAAAGGCTAAATGTATCCTTGGTCAGCCCCTCCATGCTCTGCACTCTGAGTTCTCTCTTATGCCCTCAGGACGTCGTTATTATGTACCTTCTCGAAAAACAAACCGCTTTGCCAACTCCTTTGTTCCATCAGCTATTGAACTGCTTAACTCTGAGCCGGGAGGGGTGGCGAAATAACAGCGAAGTATCATCGGCTTTAAGCATGTGCCATTTTTGGAGGGCTGCTGCTCATCCTCTACCCTTCATTTAGGATGTGTTCGGCATGTTGGTAGTGACACACATTGTGTGATTGTATAAATGGATTGTTTGCTTGGTTGTTTTTATGCGCGAGTTATTCTGTGTGGTAAGCTACAAATTAATTGCCCCATGGGGACCAATAAAGTTTTCTGATTCTGATTCTGATTCTGATAAATAAAATAACGTGTGAATCTGCATAAACAAACAGAAAATGGTTCAGCTATCAAATCCAGGAAATCATGAGTTTTATTACAGTTATATATATATATTTATTAATTTAACCAGTCTTTTCTGTTGTCGGTTTTATCTTCTTAATGTGACCTATTAAACCTTCCTGATTAGTCAAGCGCCGTGGCGCGGCAGTTTATGACATTGTGGAGTACTTTACAACAGACATTACGACGCGGAACGGCTCTACGGCACAAACCCAACTGCCAAAACATGAACGAGGAGCTTATAAATGCTATCTTATTTATCTTTTCAGGCTTCAGGCTGTATATTGTTGTCATCGCAAAGCAGAAACTAAACGTTTTAATTGGCTAGAACAGCCACTATCAAACCCAACGAAATTCTGACTATGTCTCACGGCTGGCCGAGGAACCCCTTAGGATTGCCCCGGAAGAGCTGGTGCAAGTGGCTGAGGAAAGGGAAGTCTGGGACCCTTCAGAACCGTGGCACGGGCCGGCGCTTCTAGAATGTGGCGTTGTGCTCCCTGTGTAGCCACTCTCAGTAACTATAATGTCTTCTTTTTAAAATGACGACACAGGCGTGACTGCCTTCTGCGTGCACCAGGCTTTACATGCCTGCAGTTGGGGTGTGCTTCCAGCACGTTTCCTGCATGTTTTAGATCAGGGCAGCCCAATCCTGGTCCTGGAGGGCCAGCATCCAGCAGGTTTTAGTTTTAACCCTGTTTCAAAACACCTGATTTCAATCAGCAGGCGATGATCAGGCTTCTGCACAGCCTGATGATCTGCCGCACAGGTGATTCCACCACTGATACAAGTGTGTTGGAACAGAGAAACCACAAAATCTGCTGGATACTGGCCGTCCAGCGCCAGGATTGGGCACCCCTGTTTTAGATCATGAACACAGCTGATTTGTTTAATTTAATGATGAACTGCTCCTGTAGACACTAATTAAGGCTGAGGAGACATTCAACAGTTAGATTGTCTGCTTAAGGTCAACAATATTGTTAAATATAACTCGGTGCAAATAATGTATAAAGCGAAAAATCAACTTCTTCCACTGAACTTACAAAAACAATTTAGGGAGAGAAGGAGATTATACATGCTCAGAAACCAAACTAACACGAGACAATCATGTGTACTTACCACACAAAAAGTATGACCACTTCGGTCTGAGGAGTGGTTTGGTGGAATAGCATAGAGGAAACCATAAAAAAAGTAAAACTGTTGTACAATTCAAAAAATTATATAGAAGAAAACATTTGGAAAATTACTAATTTGCTAATGAATTATGATAGACATTAGGTACTTGGTAAAGCAATTAAAGTCAATAAGATCTAATTTAGAATTTGGATTTTGGATTTTATTTAAGATGTAAAAGTATAAGAGTTCATATGATTTCTTGCTAATGTGAAAATTCAAATTTTGCTTATTGATTTTGTTTATTATGTCTGTGTAGAGATGTTTATTTGGATTTTGGAAATGGAAAGATGTTGAGGGATAGGGCAATGCCTTGAGCTTCTCCCAATTACCCTTTAAGGACCAAAGAGGAATCTCTAAATCCTCTAAATAAGAAATTTTTATTTTGTATTTGATTTGAATTTGTTTGAATGGTCTCAAGGGAATAAAAATTGTTTAAAAGACGAACGCACAGCGAGAGCATGAGTTTTTCTTTTGGTTTCACTAACGAAACACTAGGGGGTGCTAAAAGAAAGCCAAAACTGCATAGTGGCCTTTTAAGAGTCAGACAAAACTGGTAGATCAGATATTGTTTAAAAGCCAATATCGAGCATCCCTAAATAAAAACCTTATTTACTCTTATAATCACCTTAGAAGTTCACCTGAAATTATTTTTAGCTGTGCTGAATGTCAAATCAAGTGTTTCAGAATGAAATTTTACTTGAAAGGAGCAGAAACTCACAGATCCTCTTAATCCAGCGCTTTAGAAAGGTCATACTTTAAAAATTAAAGATCCTTTTGGGAATGAGTTGATCATGAAATCCAAAATGTAAAAAAAAAAAAGCTTCATATATGAGGCAAACTGGGCTGCAAATGTCAACCGTAAAAATGCTTTTCATTTTCTAATAAAAAACTTCATAAATATTCATTAATTCTCCTAATTTAAAGAGACGTAACAGCACTTTGCTAATGTGTTTTTTCAAATTTGCTGCTTCGTGTGTGTATTTAATGAAACTTGAAGTTGCCCTGAGCAGCAGTTAAATGTGTCAAATGAACAGAAAAACAGTGATTTAATTGGTTCTGTCTGAACGTATAAATATTTGATCAGGCTCTGCCTACATATCCAGAGTGACGTTTGGTCGTCTCGGCCAGTCATGATGAACTTTTTATGCATTATGGATTTGAAGTTAAGAGACGAGATTGAAATGCAAAAGGGACGAGGTTTTGTTCTGTTTCCCTTCTTTTTATTCCTCTCCCTTTCCCTGTCTGTAAAATTAAAGTCCTAACTAAACTAAATTTATAATATGTATAGCCTTAATCACACCTTTAATGTATAAATAACCTTTATTAGCATGTATTATGTAGTATAAGATGTAACAGCTAAGTATTTTAAACGGATTTCTGCCTTTCTGCTTTCATTTATCCCCTATTATTAATCACACCACTGCGGGATCACAGCCTTTTGGCACACAGTAGGCTGAGGCACGCTGCAGCAGGGCATGAATTCAAACACTGCACGCCTGGTGTCCTGTTGTGGTGGTAAACTATTTTACACACTCAGAGCTTCTCCTGCTGGGCTTCTTGTTACCTTTAACAAATGTGTTGAAGGCGAAGGTGGTTGTTCAGCGTGAGGCTAGCTTCAAATCAGCACGCCATAGTAGACTAAAAAATGGTTTGTTAGCTGATAAATCGACACCACATCTAGAAAAAAGTACAACGTGCCTCGTTGCCACATTGGAAAAAAGGCTAAAACATCTAGGAAAACCTGTCTCTGCTTCTATTTTAGCTCCGCATCGCTGTTAGGGTTAACCTAACCCTAACCTCATCAACAGGAGATCCAAACCCATCTGAAACTGGGGCTGAGAGGAATACAAAGTGAGAGGAGAAATGTCCATTTCCTGCAGCTTTTCAGCACAACGTTTCTCCCTGCAGAGAAATCCCACCTCCACCTGCTTTTCTGACACTCAGTGGATATGCTGAGAAAACTCCCAAATGTATCATTATGTGTATTTTAAGACATTCCCTTGAAATGAAACTTATTGTTTGAGTCATCTGAACCAAATTCCCAGTGTGAGTCTTGTTATGAGAAATGAGCTTGTCTCATTAGGGCTTCCAGTTTTCCCGGCTAATTAAGTGTACCGTGAATAATCACAGCCAGGCGTGCGTCAAACTGAGAGGCTTTATGTCGGGGTTGGCATTTGAACGATTCTGCAGTGTTTGTTGCTTTGTGAAGGGAAACTGAAAAGATCTGTTGAAAACAATGGGACAGCTAGATGTGATGGACATGATGGAGAAAATACCTTCGGTCGGGTTTTCACAGCATCTGTCTGCATTCCTTCGTTGGGGTTTTAGTTGCTTGCAGCTCAAGGCTACCAGGGCGTCAGATTCAGATAATAAGAATTTGTTTGGGTCAGGCTGAGATAATTTTCCTCTCTGCCTTCAGTCTTTAAACTGATCATTTCCAGTCCTTCAGTGAAGCCAATTTTTGGGTTTTAAACCTGTCCATACCGTCCGGTGACTCTCTCCGTGATGACATCCATTTTGCGCACTAATACTGGTATTACAGCTAGAACATTGTCCAGCTTACGATTAACCTCGAGTAACGTCCTAGTCTGAGAAGTCTCCACACGGGCGGTGCTTTCCGTGGGTGCGGGTCGCCCTCCAATCTCTCCCGTCTTCCCAAATTTCCAGAAAACCAGATATCCTCCCACTCCAATCAGGAGAAATCCAGTGATCATCAGACCAAATATCCACATGTCTTCAATGTCCTCAATGGACAGCTGGGAGAGGCATATGATCTTCCACTCCTTCCAGGAATCCAAAATATATCCCACCGGGTGCGTCCCCTGTGGACATGCGGGAGCCCCCTGCTCCGTTCTCATTGTTGAAAAAATCTTATCGATCGCATTGAATGACCAGTTTATCAAATCCATGGTTAGTAAAAAATAGAGTTTTTAGAAGAAATGCAGAGAAGCACTCTGAGGGCAGACAGGACAAAGGGCCTTGGGAAAAAAGATAAGGGAGCGAAAAGGGAAGCGTCTGTACTCCTTGAGTGCCAGAAGAAAAAAAAATCAGATCAGAGGGCCTGGTACCCCATACTCCTGGAGTACCCCCCACAGGGCCCCCGAGGGACGCGGTCAAACACCTTCTCCAAATCCACAAAACATATGTAGACTGGTTGGACAAATTCCCACGCACCCTCCAGGATCCCCCTAAGGGTATAGAGCTTGTCCAGTGTTCGACGGCCAGGACGAAAATCACATTGCTCCTCCTGAATCTGAGGTTCAACAATCCGATGGACCCTCCTCTCCAGAACCCCTGAATAGACCTTACCAGGAAGGCTCAGGAGTGTGATCCCCCTGTAGTTGGAACACACCCTGCGGTCCCCCTTTTAAAATAAGGGGACCACCACCCCAGTCTGCCAGTCCAGTGGGACTGCCCCCGATGTCCACGCAATATTGCAGAGCCGCGTCAGCCAACACAGCCTCACAACATCCAGAGCCTTAAGGAACTCCGGGCGGATCTCATCCACCCCTGGAGCCTTGCCACAGAGGAGCTTTTTAACCACCTCAGTGACCTCAGCACCAGAGATTTGAGGGGCCAACCCAAAGTCCCCAGACTCTGCTTCCTCACTGGAAGACGTGTTGGTGGGATTGAGGAAGTCTTCGAAGTATTCTGCCACCGATCCACAACGTCCTGAGTAGAGGTCAGCAGCACACCGTCCCCACTATAGATAGTGTTGGTAGCGCACTGCTTTCCCCCCCTGAGGTGCCGGATGGTGGACCAGAATCTCCTCGAAGCCGTATGGAAGTCTTGCACCATGGTCTCACCGAACTCCTCCCATGCCTGGGTTTTTGCCTCGGCGACCACCCAAGCCGCGTTCCGCTTGGACTGCCGGTACCCATCAGCTGCCTTTGGAGTCCCACAGGCCAAAACGACCTGATAGGACTCTTTCATCAGCTTGACAGCATCCCTAACTGCCGGTGTCCACCAGCGGGTTCGGGGGTTGCCACCACGACAGGAACCGACAATCCTATGACCACAGCTCCGGTCGGCCGCCCCAACAATGGAGGCACGGAACAGGGTCCTTTCAGACTCAGTGTCCCCCACCTCCCCTGGAACATTTTTGAAGTTATGTCGGAGGTGGGCATTGAAGCTCCTTCTGACAGGAGACTCTGCCAGATGTTCCCAGCAGACCCTCGCGATACGTTTGGGCCTGCCTGGTCTGACTGGCGTCCTTCCCCACCATCTGAGCCAACTCACCACCAGGTAGTGGTCAGTTGACAACTCTGCCCCTCTCTTCACCTGAGTGTCCAAGACATGCGGCCGCCAGTCAGACGAAACAACAACAAAGTCGATCATCGAGCTGCGGCCTAAGGTATCCTGGTGCCAAGAGCACATATGGATACCTTTATATTTGACCATGGTGTTATTATTATTATTATAGTGTTACGGACAATACATGACTTGCACAGAAGTCCATTAACAAAACACCACTCAAATTCAGATCAGGGGGGCCATTCCTCCCAACCACACCTCTCCAGATCTCACTGTTTTTGCCCACGTGAGCGTTAAAGTCCCCCAGCAGAACGAGGGAGTCACCAGAAGGAGCGTTTTCCAGCACCCCCTCCAAGGTCTCCGAAAAGGGTGGGTAGTCTGAACTGTAGTTTGGTGCATAAGCACAGACCACAGTCAAAACCCACCCCCCCACACGTAGGCGGAGGGAGGCTACCCTCTCATTCACTGGGGTAAACCCCAACATACAGGCACCAAGATGGGGAGTAACTAGTATGCCCACCCCTGCTTGGCGCCCCTCAGTGGGAGTAACTCCAGAGTGGTAGAAAGTCCAACCCCTCTCAAGGAAACTGGTTCCAGAGACAGAGCCATGTGTTGAGGTGAGTCCGACTATATCTAGTCGGAACCTTTCAACCTCACACACCAACTCAGGCTCCTTCCCCACCTGAGAGATGACATTCCATGTGCAAAGAGCCATTTTCTGTAGCTGAGGATCAGACCGCCAAGGTCCCCGCCCTCGACTACCACCCGTCACACACTGCAGCCGACTCCTTTGGCCCCTCCCAGGAGTGGTGAGCCCATGGGAAGAGGGACCCACGTTTCCTCTTCAGGCTGTGCCCGGGCGGGCTCCATGGGTGAAAGCCCGGCCACCAGGTGCTCGTCAACGTGCCCCACCTCCAGGCCTGGCTCCAGAGGGGGGCACCGGTGACCCACGTCTGGGCGAGGGAACACGGTTTCCATTTATATAATTCATCATAAGAGGTCTTCGGGCTGCTCTTTGTCTGATCCTTCACCTAGGATCTGTTTGCCATGGGTGACTCTATGAGAGGCAGAAAGCCTCAGACAACTTAGCTCCTAGTATCATTGAGACACTCAAACCCCTCCACCACGGTAAGGTGGCAGCCAAGGGATATATATATATATATATATATATACTGTTGTGGTTAGGGTTAGGGGAGTTTAAAGGACGCTGGGACAGATCTGACCAGTATACAGAAGACCACTGATCCTTTGTGTTTAACGGTTAGGCAGCAGATTTGCAGATTGTGTTGTTTATCCTTTACTTAAACAACTGACATCCAGCATGACTCTGTGTTAAATTGCTCAGAAACTTTGCTGGGAGAGCATGGCTTTTCATTTATGTCCACTAGGGGTCACTGTTGCATCAATTTATTATTTAATAACAGTTTGAACTGAGTTCAAATGTAAAAAATAAAAAAGGTGACTCTGGCTTTTAAAACAAGGCCAGGAAGAAGAAATCAAAACATTCAGTAGTTTTATGAAATTTGCCTTTATTGGCCAAATATGGAGAGTTAATTCAAGCCATATTTGTTTTCTATTTAAAAACAAAGGTTTGCTTTTTAATGCTAAATTTTCAACCTGGACTATTCAATATCACACCAATTATTTGCAGCTTTCTCTGCTCCCTCCGGTCTTTGCTTTCTTCTACATCCACTTTCCACAGCAAGCGAGCAAAGGGGTGCAGACGGCTAACCTGTAACCCACTCTGTTCAATAATGAGACACTCTCTGGGCCATTTCCTGTGGTACATTTTGCCTCTTTTCTCATCATTTCCCGTCTTCCAAGCATTCCCCTATTTGCCAGGCACTGCAGTCTGTCTTTAATGGTCTCCAGTGTGAGTTTGCCACACTACGGCCTGGAAGGTCTACTCCTGCCTTTTTGCCAGGGAACAAAGGAAGATAACAATGTGCTGATGGTGGCAACTGCAACTTCACACAGATGCTGTGGGTGCTTTCATTAAAGATGACACACTCATCTTCTTTTGCTCAGCCAATATCGCATCCTGCCTTTCCTACTTTCCCCACAAAGAGAGGTGCTGCAGTTTCAAAAGGTGTCTATTCATGTCATTTTTCAAACACGAACAGGGAGCCAAGGAACACCTCCCTCCCACTGTCTGAAGCGAGCAACAAAATTGCACGCTTGTCGCCCTATTTCCTTGTTCCCCAGCCATTCTCACAAGTGGTTTAGTTTTTACCCGTATTTCTGTACCTTTTTTATGTCGTTGCTTGTTTTCCACTATTCAAAAATGTAGTATGAAGAAATAAACAAATATAAATAATTGTTTAAATATTGGACACCAGTAGGAGCATTTTTCCGACACAAATTTATTGAAGCCAAAATGACTGATTGTAAAAAACCAACAGCCTCTCAGGATGAAACTGCTGGCTTGTAGTCAGATGTATATCATCCAATCTGTGGAGGAGCTATAAATGCTCTGCCCTAAAGGTTGACTAGCTCGAAGATTTCAATCTGTCCCACTACTGCATCTTCCCATCAGATCTTACTGGTTTTGACTGGAATCTACAGTGCTGTGAAAATGTATTTGCACTTTTTTTTCTTCGTTAACTTTTCTTGACACATGAATTAGCAAAGAAAAGGCCACATCAAGATAATAACCAAAATAAAATGACATTTTCAGTCATTATTTATTTACAGTTTTGCTAATAAGTTAACACACTTTGATGGATTTATTTTTTAGCTATTTCGCCATGAATATGAATGAAAACACTAAAACCTCGTTACAGATCACTGTAAAAATAAAATACTAAAATGACCCAGTGGAAAAGTTCACACACCCCAGTTCCTAATACTGTGTGTTGCCCCCTTTTGCATCAATGACAGCTTGGAGTCTTGAATTTGGAAAAAAAGGTTCTGTATATAATCTAATGATATCATCATCATTCTTCTTTGGAAAAAGCCTCCAGGTATCCTAAATCCATGGGCCGTCTGTCATGAACAGGGTGTTTGAGCTCTCCCCACAGTGGTTCAATGATATTTAGGTCATGGACTGAGATGGCTACCCCAGAACCTTTTCTTTATTCTGCTGGTGCCAGTGGCAGGTCCACTTGGTCTTGTGTTTGGGATCATTGTCTTGTTGGAACATCCAAGTGGGATTCATGCACAGCTTTTGGGCTGGTAAGCTCAAATTCCATCAATTTTAACCAGGTTTTCAGTGCCTTCCCAGCAAGCATGCATTGTATGGACCCCATATGGCTGTATATGGGGTGACAACAGAGTTTGTTCTTGGTTTCCATGGTGGCCCCAGATGGATTTGCCCACATATATTTTAACAGGCCCGTGTATGAGTCAAGCCATCTGGGTCCCTCTGAAAATGCTTGTAGGGCCCGTTAAAATCTATGTAGGCAAACCCCTGTAGGGCCACCATGGCAACCACAGACAAACCCTGATGGCACCCATAAGGTTTCCCCTCATATATCCATATGAGGCCCACCTATGTATGCTGGCTGGGCTGGTAACTCACATATCTCCAAAACACTAGCAAACCACCTCCATATTTCACAGTAGGAATGGTCCACTTTCCCTTGCCTTGTTGACTCCTTTCCAAACGTTTAGGTTTGTGGCCAGAAAGTTCGATTTTGGTCTCATCACTCCAAATGAGTTTGTTACAGAAATGTTGAGGCTTGTCTCTGTGTTGTTTGGCTAACTGTGAGCGAGATGCTTTGCGGCTTTAGCATAGCGGTGTCATGTTCTGCGGGTGGAGGTGGCGGACCATGTGTGGTGGTGGGTTCCAGGAGGCAGAAGATCAGGCAGACGGATGAAAAAATAAAAGATGTTTATTTGTAGACTGGGAGCAACAGGACGAACGAACATGCACAAACGACAATGAACCGACAAAGACAGCAACAACGAGGGAGGTATAAATACACAAGGGAATCAGGAACACATGGGCAGAGTAATCAGGGACAGGTGAGAACAATAAGGCTAATCAGGGCAGGAGAGACACAGTCAGGGAGGCTGGGGCGGATCATGACAAGCGGCTTTGAGAGAGTCCTGAATGCCATCAAAAGTTATTTGAGGGTTTTTCTTTGCATCGTGAACATTTCTTCTGCAAGTTCTTTTGTACATTTGTTCTGTGTGTAACTTCATAATCCATTACTTTGTTCTGTTTTTACACAGCTTAGTAAAAAATAATTGTTTTTTACTTCACATGCTTTGGCTAATACCTCTAGTCATCATCAGAGTTGCTGGAGACGTCCTTCTTGCTGATGACACTGTCCCATGCTTGATCCAGTGTGAATACTCCATTGCCACTGTTCATGGTTTTGTGTCCACTTCTCCTTGTTTCTATCGCTTCTTTGATCCGTCTTTTGTATTTTTGTTGTTCTGTGTTGATGATCTACAGTCCCAGTCCATTATATGATTGTCCCTTGCGCAGTGGCCTGTTACGGCTGATTTCTTTGTTGTACATTCTACTTCTTGTTTCCCTGCTCTTGTGAGTCCTCTACTTGTTTCTCTTTCACACTCTCTTTGATGTTCTATTTTTCGTGAGTTGAGTTGGCAAAATTAGGTGCTTTCTTGGTATCAAAATGCGTTTTTAAAATTCACCAACATCATATGTGAAATCCATGGCACCTAACAAGCTGAATCAGAAAATAGCGTTTTTAGCCCCATTGACCTTTTTCATTCTTCTGGAGACCCATGGTCCGGAAGTAGATGGGCGTGACTTAGGCTCCCTATACCACAGAGCAAATATAATAACAGAAGAACAAGATTGTAAACTAGAGGACAAACACATAATCTGAGTAATCTGAGTTCAGATGAACTTGCCACACGCCTGATTTTCTTTGAAGGAGAATTTCCAGCTAATCCCCTTAAAAAGTGCATCAGTCCTGGACAACTCTTCAGTGTGTCTTAATCAAAACAATTCTGCAAAGAAAGGTAGACAAAAGTCCCCTCACATAAACATGGGATACTTGATCGTTTTATTTGGGCAACATTTTATTCTTAAGAAGTCAAATCATCATTTCAAACTATCCATCCATCCATTATCTTCCACTTATCTGGAGTCGGGTCACGGGGGCAGTAGCCTAAGTCGAGAGGCCTAGACTTCCCTCCCCCCAGCCACTTGGGCCAGCTCTTCCAGAGGACTGCCAAGGCATTCACTGGCCAGGTGAGAAACACAGTCCTTCCAACGTGTCCTGGGTCTACCTTTAGGCCTCCTCCTGGTTGGACGTGCCCAGAAAACCTCACCAGGGAGGCGTCGAGGAGGCATCCTAATCAGATGCCCGAGCCATCTCAACTGGCTCCTCTCGATGTGGACGAGCAGCGGATCTACTCTGAACCCCTCCTGGATGACTGAGCTTTTCACCCTATCTCTAAGGGAGAGCCCAGACACCCTGCGGTCATCTCGCCTGCTTGTATCCGCAATCTCGTTCTTCTGGTCTCTACCCAAAGCTTGTGACCATAGGTGAGGGTAGGAACGTAGCCCGACTGGTAAATCAAAAGCTTTGCCTTCTGGTTCAGCTCTCTTTTCACCACGACAGATCAGTACAACACCTGCATCACTGCAGACGCAGCACCAATCTGCCTATCGATCTCGCACTCCAGCTTCCTCTCACTCGTGAACAAGACCCCGAAATACTTAAATTCCTCTACTTGGAGCAGGACCTCATCCCTGACTTGGAGAAGGCATTCTACCCTTTTCTGAATCAAGACCATGGTCTTGGATTTAAATCAAAATTTTGTATTTATTCTTTTGTCCGATGTAGGAATGTGTTTATCTGTTCTGAAACATCTAAGAGTGGAACAAAAACAGAAATGTTAGAAGGCAAATACTTGTTCACAGCACTGAAGCAACACCAGCTGAATCCCAACAAGGTTATCTTTTAACTTATAACCGATTATTCTTTACTGTATTCATTCCTTTTCTGGGACAGCAGTAGTTCACGAGGTAGAGCTGGCTGTCCAGTAACTGGAAGGTTGCAGGTTTGATCAATGCTCTGACCAGAGAATGCTGTTGTTGTGTCCTTGGGCAAGACACTTAACCCACCTTGCCTGCTGGTGGTGGTTGGAGGGACCGTTAGTGCCAGTGTTCAGCAGGCTTCGCCTGTGTCAGTGCGTCCCAGGGCAGCTGTGGCTATATTGTTGCTCATCCCCATCAGAGTGTGAATGTGTGTGTGAATGGGTGAATGACTGATTATGTTGTGAAGTGCCTTGGGGGGTTGTAGAACTCTAAGAAGGCGCTACACAAATACAGGCCATTTACCATTTCTCTGAGTTGCCTTCTTGCTCCCTCCCTTTGTTTCCCTTTAGCTTAACTTGTTTTAACTTTAGCTCCACTCTTTCCCAGGAAAACCCCTAATCTGCCGGCTTTTCCTGTTTCACTATCTTCTTGCAGACTTGCTCTGAATGTCCTTTGAACTCAGACTCTTTCCAGAGTTTGACATAATATAATGCAGCAATTGGCTGTTTTCCGTCCAGATTATTGTTGCAGTTCATCACTTGCTCACACAGCCATATTCTCCCTCTCGGCATTACTTTAATTAAGCACTCTATTGCTGTTTAAAAGCATGTGATGTAAGGTTGCCTGCTATTAGTCGTATTTCTATGTGGCACAGGGTGTGGAGCTAATAGCAGCTGACCAACCTGTAGCTAAACCCAGCGAAGAGGCAATGCACTCAGAGATGTAAAAATAGTGTCAAAATTTCACAAAGGCAATTCTGAAGCTAGAGATAAGAAGAGGTGTGTGTGTGTGTGGGGGGTGGGGGGGTGGGGGGGGGTGGTTCCACGCTGTTCACAAAAAAGGAATTCACACCTCCAGAGTCTGCATATAAATATTCTATTAGCTTCAGCAGAATCCATAACGCCACGGTGGTGCAGTTATGCATTCTTTGCCTGGAATTTGAAATGAAATTATTGTGGTGGTGGAGGTAGAGAGGGAGGCAGCGGTGGTGAAATGAACGTTTCCTTTTCTTCAATTTTCTCTTCTTCCCTCTTTCACTCCCTTACCTTATCATGGGTGACACTAATCCAATTTCAGTTCTGCTTGTGACAGCTCTAATGTGGTTTTGTGTAGCGATTCCACCCCACGCACGCACAAATGCACAGGTGGTGCATGCACACACTTTTCAAAGGTTGTGTACAGTATCTAGACTTGCACAGAATGTGGACACTTTGTGTGTCTGTTTAAGGCTTGTGCTGCACAGAATACAGACTCAAGTACTGTGGGTCACGTGGTCTGGGTCAAGACTCCACCCTGGGTCAATGAACACCAAGGGATGAGTCATGAAATGATCTTAAATTGGATTAAATTTTAAACATATTGCTATTAGCACATTTTTACCAGAGATGTGAACTAGTTGTGTTGTTGACATAAAGAACAACTTTGTTTTGCACGTTTGTGTAGATAGTCAGCCAGGGCATGAAGGTTTAGAAAGGAACAACTGGACTTTTTTGCCTCTCGTCCAAGAAGCTTCTTCAGTTGTGAAACTTGGGTTGGGTGTAACACGCTCTGAGGAATGGAAGTCACTAGTGAGGAAATTCCTATTACTAATGAGGACTTCAATAATCCAAAGGAGTTCAAATGATGGCATGGACTTCTTTGGTTACTTGATGACATTTCACTTCTCATCCAAGGAGCTTTCTCAATTCTGACAGGAAACAAGGTCACTTCAGTCCCTGCTCCCTAACTCTATTCAGCTACCTGTTTGTGTTGTTGGTGCTGACAATCCTAAGGGCCGGAATATACTTGCTGTTTAGCACATATGCATGTTTAAAATGGCTCCCACACGTAAATTGAGGTGATTAGAATCATTGTTGATTCTTTTAAAAAGCAGCTGAAGACACTTATTTAGACAAGCTTTTATGTAAGTTGAGCTTGTGCTCCTGTCCTGTTTAGCCTTTTTATGTATGTTGTGAAGCACTTTGTGATTTTTATCTGTGAAAATTACTATATAAATAAAGTTTTACTTACTTACTTACTTACTTGTTTGTGCACATCCCCGAAATGTACGCGACGCGTCCAAACACTGAAATATACGAGTAACCAGTAGGTGGAGTTGACAAAATGAATGAGACATACTCACCATGGTGACTCCCCTCTGGTTCAGAGGCCTTTCATACTATCTATGATACTGCCGCTGTCTTCTGCCGTGATCTAAAAATAAAGCAGTTACTGATCTCTGACGCCATGTTTGTTTTGGTTGTACCCCACAAACCTGGCTCTTTTTCCTCCACCATGCCCCCTGGCAGAATCCTCCAGTATTACGTGCAGAGCAGTGTTGTGTAGCAGCAAGTATGTGAACAAAGATGCAGCCTGCTGTCTAAGCTAATGCGAAGTTAAAAAAGAAAGCATATTCCAGCCCCACCAAAAAACCACCTGTTCATCTTGGTCAGACCTCAAAATGTGAGTTTGGGTTTAACTGCCTGGGGAGACAAGTCAAGGCTGCACTGTAGGTGTTGGAAAGATGAAACGTAAGGCCACCCCCTTTGTTCAAAGTAGGGTTTTCATGTTTCACATAGTTGGCTTCTTCCACCCTTTTCTCAAACCATCTGTCTTCCCAACACATTCTCACACCCAAAGCATAAAATAATGATGCTTGCGACCAAGCGTCAAAATATGACGATTAGGGTGCCCCAGCGCGTCGGAAGAGGAAAGCGCAGGGACACGTGTCACCGGGGGCATCAGAAGAAGAAAAGAAGAAGAAGACAATATCATTTCTATAGCGCCTCTCAAGATAAAAATCACGAGGCGCTTCACAAAAACAAAAAATGTAAAAATGTAAAAAATATTTTAGAAAATGGTTAAAAATATATTTAAAATGAGCAATAATAGAAAATTGTGATTAAAAAACAAAATGTTAAGAAAGAGTGAGTGGGAAAGAGGGAAATCAGTGGATCCTGAGGAAGGTGGAATAGGTGGGGAGAGCAGAATAAAGAGAGAGGGGTTGAAGAAGGTCATACTAAAGCCAGCTTGAACAAGCGAGTCATCAGCTGCTTTTTAAAGGAATGCAATGAGTCCACTGATCTCAGGCTCAGGGGGAGAGATTTCCAGAGTCTGGGGGCCACAGCAGCAAATGATCTGTCACCTTTGGTCTTTAGCCTGGTGCTGCACAACCAGTAGGCTTTGATCACTGGACCTCAGGGACCTGCTGGTGGTGTGGGGACTAAGAAGATCACCAATGTAAGATGGTGCTTGTAAGGTCATATAGACCAGAACCAGGATCTTGAAATGAACCCTGAAGTTGACTGGCAGCCAATGAAGCTGGAGGAGAAGCGGGATGATGTGGGTGTGTTTGGAGGACTTAGCCAGAAGCCGAGCACAGGCATTCTGAACCACCTGTAGACGGTTCAGGGAGGTTTTGCTCAGACACGTGAAAATAGAGTTACAGTAGTCTAAGCATGAGGAGATGAAGGTGTGGATAACTGTCTCAAGTTCAGAGTGGGACAGAATGGGACTCAGCTTAGCAATGTTCCTGAGATGGAAAAAGGAAGAGCGAACAAGAGAACTGACATGAGAATCCAGGGTGAGAGCTGGGTCAAAGGTCATGCCAAGATTCCTGACGGAAGGTTTGGTGTGAGAAGAAAGCTGACCAAGACAGTCTCTGACTTTGGGAACCAGCTTGTCTGGGGCACAGATGAGGATCTCAGTCTTATATTCATTCAGCTGTAGAAAGCTCCCAGCCATCCAGGTTTTGATAGAGTCTAAGCAGGTGTGTAACAGCTGCAGCTTAGACATCTCATGGGGCTTAAAGGAGATGTACAGTTGGATGTCATCTGCATAAAAAATGTAGGAGATTCCTTTGAAGGAGCTCAGGTTGTGCTGAAGAGGGAGCAGAGGCCCCAGCACAGAACCTTGTGGGACACCATGGGTATGGGAGGTGGTGGAGGACCTAAACTTGGAGACGGCCACAGAAAAGGAGCGCTCAGAAAGATAAGAGGAGAACCACTCCAGAGCAGTTCCTGATAGGCCTACCCAGTCTCTCAGCTTCTCCAGTAGCAGGTGATGGTCAACAGTGTCAAAGGCTGCAGTCAGGTCCAGCAGGACCAGAACAGAACAGTCCCCTGCATCACTGTGAGTCAGAAGGTCATTAGAGACCCTAAGAAGAGCGGTTTCAGTAGAATGAGCTCTACAAAAACCTGACTAGAAGCAATCATAGATGTTATGTTCATCAAGAGCAGCTGTGAGATCTTGGAGATGAACGGAAGTTTAGAGATGGGTCTGAAGCTGCTATGGAGAGAGGGGTCGAGACTCGTTTTTTTCAGAAGCGGGTGGATTACAGCATTCTTAAAGTAAGCAGGGACCTGACCAGAGACCAGAGAAGCATTAATTATAGAGAACACGCTGGGACCGATGGACTGAAAAGCACATTTAAACATGATGAGGTTAGGATGTCGAGGAGGCATGCAGAGGTCTTCATAGAGTTAACAAGTTTGGTTAACTCAGGCAAAGAAACAGGAGCAAAGCTATCTAGGATGATGGGCCTGGTTGGAGTCGGGAGAGGCAGCGATAAGGCAGAAAGAGAGATGCTAGATCTAACCTTTTTGACTTTGTCCACAAAGAAAGACAGAAAGTTCTCACAGTCTGCAACAGAGTGGATGGAGGCTGTAGGAGAGGCAGGAGAGACGATACTGCTGATGGTGTTAAACAGCACCTTGGGGTTCCCCTTGCTCTGGGACACCAGGTTGGAAAAATAGGAAACCCTAGCGCAGGGGTCCTCAGTTATAATGGTCCGAGGGCCACACACAAAAAGACCCAGAAGCAAGAGGTTCGGGGGGAGGGGGGTGGGGGGTTGGTCCGGCTCTAATGCACATAACACACAAGCTTGCAATATAAAGAAGGACAACACCTGTCCCCCTCCAGCTCGGCTGTGTGACTGCACTAACCTGTCCTGTGTGACCCTCACCATGTAACCCTCATGTCCATGCTGTCTCTGGAGGAGCAGATGGGAAACAAGATCTCCTGTAACTTAAAATGAACCAAAGCGTCCTCCCAGTTTCTCTTTAAGCTGAATTTAACATCAGTTTATCATCATGAAACAAAAGAATAAAGTGGAACAAGAACTTCTGTCTTCTATTTCCCTCGCCTTTTAACTTCTCAGCGTCCCTAAATAAAAGAGACAGATGATTACGCTGCAGCCGCCGTCACTCACCCCGCTCCCTCCCCAAGACCGGATCTCCCGACATCACAGCACTCGGTCTGACTGAGCGCTTCCAGGAGAAACAACAATGAAATTATGAAAATAATAATGCGTGTTTGGAGGAGCGTTCTCCGATCCTCTCTCTTGTGTGTGCAGACAATCTCCCGCTCTCTCTATCTCAGTCGCTGTTCAAGCGAGCGGAGCGCGCCGTGCGACAACCCACTCAATTAACATAATTTACAGCCCAAATCCAACAGAACCGGTCGGGCTGATTTGATTTGGGTTCGGTCTAAGGTTATAACTCCAGCGCTCAGCCCTGCAGTACCACATGAAGGCAGATCAAAGTTTCCTACCCAGTAAATGTGGAGAACACGCTCTGACAGATTTGGATGCTGCGCTGGCGCCGCCGTTAAAATAACACAAGTACATTCCACTATAATTGATTATGGTACTCTTCTATGATAAAACCGTTTATGCCCGCATCTCATGCATTGATTATTTGATTATTTTCCTCAGCTCTATCCTAAACCTCCCGGTCGGCCGTCGGAGGTGGGGGTGGGGGGTGCGCACAGGGTTTGGGGGCCACAAAGAGAGGGCTCGCAGGCTGGACGTGGTCCGCGAGGCTGCCATTTGCAGACCACTGTCCTAGCGTCTCTGACTGCAGAGTTAAAGGATGTCAGAAGATCCTTTAGGTGCAGCAGATGGACGTAGAGATGGGTTTTCTTCCACAAGCGCTCAATTTTTCTGCATTGGCGCTTTAGGCCGCGAAGGCTGTCATTAAACCAGGGAGTAGGGTTCACTGCAGGAACTGATCTGGTTCTGACAGGACAGATGTCCAGAATGGAGAGGCAGTGCTCGTTAAACTGAGAAGTTAAGGAATCTGGGTCGTTATCAGAAGAACAGGGTGGATCAAAAGCAGCAGAAAAATTGCTAACTAGACGGCGAACAGGAGGTGGGGATACAGAAACTGACAAGTGAAAGAAAATGCAATGGTGATCCGAAATATAAATGTCCTCAGGACAAACACTGTCAGCATTTAGACTCAGGGTAAAAACAAGGTCCAGAGTGTGCCCCCTGGTGTGTGTGGGGCCAGAAACATGCTGTGTAAAACTGAAGGAGTCCATAAGGCTGGAGAAATTCATGGCAAAGTGATCAGAGGGATCATCAACGTGGACGTTAAAGTCACCCACAATCACCAGTCTGGACAGCTTCACAGTGGAGGATAGAAAGTCACTAAACTCCTGAAGGAAAGAACTGTTTGGACCAGGTGGACGATAAACCACAGCACAGTAGAACGGGTCCTTACGCCCGACTTTAATCAGCTGCAGTTCAAAGGAAGCAAAGTGACCAGAGGTTGTAGAGCTACATGGAAGATGGTCTCTGAAAACAACAGCTAGGCCTCCACCACAACTAGAACCCCGGGGCTGACAAAAAAAAGTGTCCGACGCCCACGGTGGCACGGACATTATTCCTTGAACCTCTAGCGATTTAACCTTCCCCTCACCCCTATTCTAACCTTAACTCAGTAGTTTCCAATTAAGCTTTGCATGTGCAACCTAGTTAAGGTTAGAATGGGGGTGAGGGGAAGGTTAAGTAGTTCACAAGATGGTCAAATGTCCGTTTCATCGCGGGCGTCGGATACCGATGCTCTGGCACAGCGCGTCCCTGCACTTCCTCTCCCAACGCGCTGGGGCACCCTAATCGTCATATTTTGACGCTTGGTCACACGCGTCATTATTTGACGCTTTGGGTGTGAGAATGTGTTGGTCTTCCCTGTCCAAAATCTCTTCACATGAGTGACCTTTGTCCTCAAGGTGTAGATGGACTGCTGAGTCTTGATGTGAAGCATTGGCTCCTCTGTGTTTTGCCATGCTTTTGTGTAGCTTGCACATTTTCAAAACTCAGAGTGCTAAAACTTTTGATTACTTTATATGTGCACGCTAGGTCTAGGTGTATTAGTAATAATCTGCCAATACAGTATATATCACAATACAGGAGAGACAATACGATATATTACGATATTACAAGCTAGACAATATTTGCAATTTTTAAGACTGAATTTAGTCGCAAAATTCAGACCAGACATGTCCAGTGTTGTAGTTCTGTCAGAATGAAGGCAGTAAAAACTGCTGCCACCTAGCACTCGGAGTTTGAATCGCGCCACTTAAAAGAAATACAGTAAATGTTTGCAGTAAATGCTCTATTAACAAAACGATACACTGCTTTTAGATGTCATTTTCAGCATCATTAATTATTGCAATATTTTAGTGTATTGATATTTCTAGGGCAAGGCAGTATCTTGAAGCTCCTCTAGCACATTGTTGTGTATGAATGAACTCTTCTATAAAAAATAAAACAGCTTTGCCTCAAGTGTCCGCCCTGGGATTGGGAGATCGGGGTCCAAATCCTAGTCGGATCTTACCAAAGACTTCAAAAATAGGACCCAATGCTTCCCTGCTTGACTCTCTGCTTTAAGGGGTTGAATTGGGGGGTTAAACTACCAAAAAGTTCCTTAGTGCATGCAAATACAGAGATGAATTTCACCAGAGTGTGATGATGACTTTAACTGAGAGGTTCTTTGTGTGTTTATTGTTCAGGTTGAAACATTCTATTGTTTCCATTGCATCAATGTCTTTTTAGACTTAGGAACACATTTCTTTTCTTACCTTGTTGTAGTATTGTCACAGAATTCATTAATTTAATCCTACACAGATTTTCAGAGCTAAAGTTCAGCATGTCCTGAGGTAGATCTAGACATTTTGAAAGTTTTTCCTTTCTTACTCCCAGCATAACACGTGGCATTATAGCTTTGGTCTCTTGGGGCTATTGTTGGTGGAGAAATTAGTCTCTCTGCACCACTGTGATGGATTTCTCCCTCTTTGATTATTGAACCTCTGTGCTGAATTGTGAGATCTGAAGTAAGCCCTGGGTTCTTTGATTCTTGATGACTGACACCAAAGCTTGATATTTGCCAATGATGCTTTAGAGATTGCTGGAAATGAGAAAAATACATCAGTTTACAACTAAATTGGACAGAATGGGAATGCAGTAGCAGGGGTTTACTTTAAGGTAAAAAATAACAAACTTTAACCATCAGCAGCTCCAAATGTATTGATTATAGAACAAAAGTGAAACTTATTATTGCTTCACCAATTAATTAATAATTAATTAATTAGAAAGCATGGTGTTGATAGTCTGTCTTCACTACTTCACTCGCTTGAGCTGGGAAGCTGACTAAAACTTAACAGAAGCAGGCTGACATCAAACCCAGCTTCTGTTCTTGCATGAATCATATTGAAAAGGGAAGATGGCCTGGGGGAAATGTGCTCTTTTGTCCATCAGAGATAAATGCACATGTTTTTGTGAAAGACCAAGTTCACTGAGAAACAGTTTTTTACTTGTTACTTTTGAAAGATATCAAATTCAGGTCGCTCTGAGGTTCAGAGAAAGACACACAGATCTACGTCACACTGTAAATTAGCATGTATGGATGCACCCATTTTTGGTTTGTGACCGAGAAGGGTGGTGTTTACTTGTTTATGTTTTAAAGTCCATGCAAGGTAGTGCTCCAGCCTTTCTGTCCGACCTTTTCCTTTATACCCTTGCTTGGCCAAAAAAGTAAAGTCATCACCCGGATTTAACTAAGCAAATAAGTAAAGGCCTCCTATTGGATAATTGGGCAATTATTTTTCAGCTGGTAACAAGTGATTTAACCCCAATTGGAGCAATGAGTTGCTTCTAGTTTCTTAAAGAACCATGTGGAAATACACATCTGGTGATTGTAGAACACAGGTTAATCTGTTTGAGAAGGGTCAGATCTTTGGCATTCATCAAGTAGAGAAAGCATCTAAGGAAATGGCAGACATGAATAAAACTGGGTTAAAAACTGCCCAAAGCATTATTAAAAACTGACCTGATGAGTCCAGATGGACCCTGTTACAGAGTGATGGGGGCATCAGGGTAAGAAGAGAGGCAGATTAACTGATGCACCAGTCATGTCTAGTGCCTACTGTACAAGCCTGTGGGGGCAGTGCTATGATCTGGGGTTGCTGCAGTTGGTCAGATCTAGGTTCAACAACAGGATGTGCTCCAAGAATGAGGTCAGCTGACAACCTGAATCTACTGAATGACCAGGTTATTCCATCTCCTCTGATGGCACGGGGACATTCCAAGATGACAATGCCAGGATTCATCGGGTTTAAATAGTGAAAGAGTGGTTCAGGGAGCATGAGACATCATTTTCACACATGGATTGGCCACCACAGAGTCCAGACCTTAACTCCATTAAGAATCTTTGGGATGAGCTGGAGAAGACTTTGTGCAGCGGTCAGACTAACATCATCAATGCAAGATCTTGGTGAGACATTAATGCAGCACAGGATGGAAATAAATCTTGTGGCATTTCAGAAGCTTATCAAAACAATGCCATAGAGAATGCATGCTGTAATCAAAAATAAAGGCGGTCCAATGAAACATTAGAGTATTTGACCTTTTTATTTGGTGGCAATTTTTTATTTAGTGTACATCTCCCTCATGCACTTACCTTATCACAGCATGAGTCACCAATGTATGAAATGTAGGACTACAGGAGGCAAGGCCTGTTCAGCCTTGACCCCTGAACTGTGGAATTACTTCCTTCTGGAGGTCAGACAAGCATCTTTGTTGCTGGTTTCAAAAGTCAGATGAAGATCTGGTTTTCTTACATTTTATTTTAGATAATTTGCTGTTTTTATTCTATTTTATCCAGCAGTCTGTCATGGTCTGCATCCTGGTCCCCCTCCTGTGTTCCCCAGCCCACTCCAGGTCTTTCCCTTAGGTGTTTCCCCTTAGGTCTCCAACCCCTCCAGGTGTCCCTCTTGGATTCCCCTCATGTGTACCCATGCTTCCTGTGCCCCTTGTCTCCAGCTCCCACCAGGTTTCCCAGGTTCGCTTATTCTTTAGTTCTCCTTGTATTTATATTACCTAGCTAGTTTTTCCCTGTAGTTTTCATGGATTCAGGTTTTCTTTTAGGTCCCTTCCCCACCAGTTTATTAGTTCTTCCTTTCTCCCCAGCTTAGTTTCCTCTCAATTAGTAAATTGATTTCACCAGTTTCCCTCGGATACTCTCTCCCCACGCACCTGCAGCTCATCTCCCAATCATCCTGCCCCTGTGTATAAAACTCTGTTTGCGTCTCAGCGTTGTTTTGCCCCCACCCCCCCCACCCCCACCAGCTCTAGGTTTTTGGCTACGTTCCCTACTAGGTTTTTGTTTGGCTTTGTGCCCTACTAGGTTTTGGTTTCGCCATTCTAAATAAAGAAGGTTTTCTTTTACATCCTCTCCTGCCTCGTGTTGTTCTGGGTATCTGCACATTGGGTCCAACTCCTCCAGCGCTCAACTTGACACAGTCATGCTCTGTTTTGTTTGATGTATATCTCTGTTGGCCCTCTCAGGATTCATCCGTGTTTTAATTTTGATGTGGCGTAGGCTAGAACCCTTTGGTTTGACCTCTGGTTGATTGGAGGTGCATAATAAATACATTTGATGATTATGATAATAAAAAAGCAGATAATTTAGAAGTGTGGTGATAATCCTGCCAAGAAATGTGTTTTTATTTCAAACAAAAGCCAGGATGTGATTTCCGATTAGTTCAGTCAAACTGCAGCAATCCAACACTTACCCACCTTTCAGATCAACTGGCTTCGTGCTGATTCATCAGTTTTCATTTGAAGGTCTCACAAGTGGCTGCAGCAGATTTTTCTGCCATAAAAAGCGTTCTCAGTGTGTGTGAAGTGGCAGGGAAAGAGCATGAACTAAGCAAGTCTAGGATTAGAGCTTTTATTTCGATATTTATTTGGAAGTGTTGAGAGGTGCAGTTTTTCTCTGAGGCATCATCGCTCAACATGTAACTTTACAGTGACCACAAAATCCAAATGCTTTCCTTTGTCATTTCTTAAAGTTTCTTGTACCCATGCAGAGGCACAAAGTGGCAGACTAATCTACTCTGTGTGTGCAACCCTCTGTGGACCATTAAACCACCAATTTTTCAAATTTCCTCCTTAAAATTTACATTGGGAAGTGGGAATTGTTCAATAGTTGTGATCCATCCTTCAAAAAAACACTTTATTGTTATTTTTTTTACAGTTGGAATGCAACGACTTAATGGTTGGCAAGGTCACAGAGGATGAAAACGGAGAGCAAATTGTAGTGAAACAAAAAGGCAACGTCACCCTTCGCAGCAAGGGGTAGTTGCATTACAAAAAGGTAATTTAAGACAGGGTTGCAGCCAGGCCATGGTCATTGTTATCATGTGTGTGTGCGTGTGTGTATGTGTGCCCTTTCTTGATGTTTTTTTACAAACACACGAGCCTCCATCGGTGAAAATGTTCAATCAGCACCGTTTCTCATAAATCATTCTCACAACAAAGCAGGCGCGATCACGGCGGTGGTTTTGTTTACGCTGAAGTAACAGATGAACTTCTCTCCCAGTTTTAACTACATTCATCAGAAACTGTCATCTACCGCCGCCTGAAACCCAAGCATCATCGCTAGCAGGTCGAAAATAATGGTAACAAACTACTCTGAAGGTTGCATTGGTCCCCACTCAGTCCTTTCTGATTTTATTTCAACAATTCCACCAGTAAAGTTTTAGAAGCTGGGATAAACATGATTTATAGACTTTTTTGTTGATTAGAAATAGTAGAAAGTGTTTTCCCTTTAGCCCATAACCGTTAGTGGCAAGTTAAAGAAAAGATTGCAGGAAGAAATTTCAAATATCACTTGGAATCACACTCACTGACACTTTCTCATCCTGTTACATGGGTCACATAAGATAAACAAACTGCAACACATGCAAATGTTCTTGCTAGCCACAAAAGGAATTGAGAGCCCTTGTTTAACTTTTATGGACAGGATTTGTAGGCGCAGCCAAGGTGTTGAGGGGATCCGCTTTGGTGGCCTAAGGATCAGATCGTAGGGTTACGTCATGTAAACCCCGGTTCTTTGATAACAGAGTGAGGTGTTTCACTATGGGAATCGCCATGGCGTGACCAACTATGGAAGCTCCAATGACATCACGTCTGTCCCTGACAGACTGGTTGCGCCGTGCCCAGGCTCCGCCCACCCAGTATATACACGGCCAACCAACCCCTCCTACTCATTCGGACGATTTCTTACCGTCACCGCAAGAAGGGAACTGTTGGTGAAACACCTCTCTCTGTTATCAAAGAACAGGGGACCCACAAATAAGACAGAAAGCAGAGAACATGTGCGGACATGAACGATCATGTGCTAATTATAGTTTTTTGGTTGCACCACTTTGAGAATGGACCGTGCCAGCTGCCTGGAGCGCTGCGCAACAACGCGCTGTGCCGCTCTCTGCTCAAAAAAGTCCATAAATGATGTAATATAGGTAGAAAACTTGTTTCCGGCTCCCCTGGATGTGTAGGATATCCAGCTCCCCCATAATTCGATCCCTGCTCCTGGATGAAAAGCCGGACATTTTCATCAATACAAGAACCCCCAGTCCGGACGCCCGAACAGAGAGTGAAAAGTGGACATGTCCGAGGAAAACCGGACATACGGTCACCCTAGTTTAATATAATGCGGGAGATTACAGATAGGCCTACAGTATTTTGCTCGTGCCCTTGGCCCCTTAGAGTTCGTGGACCCTGGGCAATTGCCCAGTTGCCCATATGGTTAATCTGGCCTTGGGTGGGGTGGGGGGGTTGGTTCTTGTATTCATGATAATGTCCGGTTCGCTCCGCTTTGCGGTCAGGAGATCCCTTTGATCTGCTCAAAAGTAACTTATAAGGTTAAAAAGTAAGAATCCAAGCAGCAGTTTTTCTGGAGAGTTTAGAGAACATACAGGAAGATGAGAGACAGACAAGGCAGGAAAATTGTTAAATAAAAACAAGAAAACAAAGAAAAATGTTTGATGTTTCACGTTTGATAAAAATGTTCACCTTTTTCTGTACTTCATTTTGTTGCCCTGGAATTTCATGTTGTACCCCCCCCTTCAATAAGCGCCGACAGGGGACAGCAACCCCAAACACTGACCGAGCAACTGTACAGGAACTGCTGGTAAAATTTCCTGGAGCTGCCCATGACCGGGGTGTACATAACGTAACCCTACATTCTTTTTCTAACTTCGTTCGGTGTTTCACTATGGGAGATATGGCCCACTCCCGGATTGCATGTCCCTCAGCAGCAAAAATTCTGCTTAACCACTAAGCAGATGCTGTGCATCCTGCCTCCAGCACTGAATGCGCCAGCGAAAGTTGAGACACATCCAGCCTGTAAAACCACACAAAAGTTAGCGGCGTGGCCCAGCTAGCTGCTGCACAGATATCCTGGACTGACACCCCACGAAACAGGGCCCAAGATGTGGCCATGCTCCTTGTAGAATGAGCCCTCACCCCCAGAGGGGTTTCAGCACCTTTGCACCTATATGAAAGGCTGATTGCTTCTACAATCCAGTGTGCCAGTCTCTGGCGAGACACAGGTTTGCCTTTATGGGCCGTGGCCCAAGAAACAAACAACTGGTCTGATTTTCTGAGACCAGCAGTCCTGCCCATTTAAGCCCTTAAAGCTCGAACAGGACAGAGACATTTAAGCTTCTGCTCTTCTGCTGAGGAAAAAGGAGGTGGGTGAAAAGCCAGCAGCTCCACAGGGGAGCAGCTATAAAACGACTCCATTACTTTAGGCACAAAAGCTGGATTGGGCCGCAGACACACCTTCGTGTAACCAGGGGCCTACCGTAAACACGAGGGACTGACTGACCATGCCTGAAGGTCACTCACTCTCTTTGCAGTAGTTAAAGCTAAGAGCAGTGCAGTTTTTAAAGAGAGAAATTTCAATCCAGCCCCATCTATCGGCTCAAAAGGATGATGACAGAGGGCCTCCAGAACAAGAGAGAGGTCCCACAGTGGTACCAGTGGCCTAAAGACTGGTAGCTTACGGCGAGCACCCTTCATGAAGCTACTCACTGACAGGAGTGTCCCCACTGGTTTGTCACCAAACCCCACATGGCATGCAGAAATTGCAGCCAGATACACTTTAATAGTGGAGAAAGCTTTACCCTTGTTCACCAGACTCTGCAAAAAACAGAGTACATCCCCCACCGAACACTGAAATGGGATAACATGTTTTTCTTCACACCACCCCTCAAAAACCCTCCATTTACAGCTGTAAAGAGAGCGAGTTGAGGGGGCCGTAGCGTTTTGAATGGTGTCAATGACACTTGGAGGCAGGCCTGCCACGCTAAGATTCCACCTCTCACGGGCCAGGCCCACAGAGACAAGCGGTCTGGGTGAGGGTGATAAATCTCTCCCCTGGCTTGGGACAGGAGATCCCTGTGGACAGGCAGGGGCCACGGTTTGTCCCAAAGCATCTGGATTATTTCTGCCACCCATGGCTTGGATGGCCACAATGGAGCCACCAAGATCAAAGACAGGCTCTGTTCTCTGACTCTTATTAGAATGGGGGAAATCAGACTGAGAGGAGGAAACGCGTAAAGCAGCACTCTCGGCCACTGGTGAGCCAACGCGTCAACTCCCAGAGGCGCGTCCGTGTCTGTAAGGGAGAAGAAGAGTGGGCAGGGGGCACTTTCCCATGAGGTGAAGAGATCTACGGTAGCCTGACCGAATCTCTGCCATATTTGGTGCACCACCTGGGGGTGGAGTGTCCATTCTCCATACAGAGGATTTCCTCTGGACAGAAGGTCTGCCCCTCTGTTCAAGCTGCCCGCCACATGTGTTGTGCGGACTGAGAGGAGTCTGGAGCTGCACCACACAATTATTTCCTTGGCTAGTGAGTGCAGCTGTAGGGAGCGTGTCCCACCCTGACGGTTGATATAAGCTACCACTTTGGTGTTGTCCATCTTCACTAAGACATGACGGTCCCTTAAGTGGGGCAGGAAGTGCTTTAAAGCAAGAAACACCGCTAGGAGTTCCAGCACATTTATGTGAACCCATTTCAAACTGCGTGACCAAACGTCGTTCACTGCTCTCCCCATCAAGTGGCCCCCCAACCTGTAAGGGACGCGTCCGTCGTCATGGGAACTCTGGACACCACCGCCCCCAGCGGAACCCCAACTGTGAGAACTGTCATGTTCTGAGGTAATGATTTAACCCAAGGCATGCAGAATCAATACACTGGCACCGGATGTGAAAAAATAAAGATTTATTGGGTAACTAGAACTCAGGGTGAACTGGAAATCCAGTGAACGGGTTTAACGGGAGCAGCGTCTGAGGGGAGGGAAACAGAGGTGAGTCCTTGATTGATACCGTAGTACGGTAGAGGATGAGATTGGTAGGAGGACTTACAGACGTAGCGTGGTGGAGGATCTCCAGGGAGGGGTGAGCTGGGAGAGAGAATGAGTGTTCCGGGATGAAGCAGAGCGGCGAGGTTTTACAACCGGAGGGGAGGAGAGAGACATCCAGTAGTACTGGAGCAGTTAGTGCCGTGAGGAGGACGGGAATCGGGAGTTAAGTCCAGAAATCGTATGGTCGGGTTGTAAATCCAAAAACCCACAGCGAGGATGTGATGTATGATGAGATGACTTGAGCCTGAGACAAATCGAGAACAAAAATCTGAGCCAAAGGTCGATAGCAAAAAAAAAAAAAAAAAAAACACGTGTCTAAGGTACAAGGTTCTAAAATACAAAGTCTAGGTTCAAAGATCGAGGTAACACAGTGGCTGGAACTCTACCAGTAAGGCGTAATCATCCGGGGGCTTAGCAGCGTCCTTCGTCCTCCTTATGAAGGCCAACCGCAGATCAGCTGATTGATCACAGCTGCTGCTGTCTCTCCTGAAATCAGAGAACCTCACAAGACAGGTGATGTCATGGTGTGTGTGGAGTGCTCACCTCCCAGCTCACAACAGTACCCCCCCCTCAACGGACGCCTCCAGGCATCCCAGCCGCAGTAGCCTCATAATCCCGTATGAGGGAAGGATCCAGGATGGCAGAGCGTGGCACCCAGGAGCGTTCTTCGGGACCGTAGCCCTCCCAGTCCACAAGGTACTGCGTACCTCGACCGCGGGGACGGGAGTCCAGGATCCTGCGAACAGTGTAGATCAAGCCCCCCTGGTGCAGGCGAGCCGGAGGAGGTGGTGCAGGCACGGGACAGAGAGGACTGGTGACCACAGGCTTGACCAGGGAGACGTGGAACACCGGATGCACCCTTAGGGTCCGAGGGAGGTCCAGGCGGACTGTAGTGGGGGACGGAACAGCCAAAACCTTAAAGGGACCAATGAACCGGGGAGATAACTTACGGGTAGTAGCCTTCAGCGGGATGTCCCTGGATGACAACCACACAGACTGCCCCGGGACGTAGACTGGGGCCGGACGCCGCCGGCGATCAGCTATCCGCTTGTTCCTCTGTGCAGTTCGATCCAGTGCCCGTGGTGGTCCAGGCACGACGGGCACAACGGAGGAATTAGGGAACGGAGGAGCCGGGTGCAGACTGCGTGGGGAAAAGTGAGGGTTGGAAACCAAGGGATGCTTCAAACGGGGACTGACCTGTAGCTGTCGAGATGTGGCTGTTATGAGCATACTCCACCCAGGGAAGATGGGTGCTCCAGGACGACGGGTGAATGGAGCAGACACAGCGCAGCATGGCCCCCAGCTCCTGATTCATCCGTTCACATTGGCCGTTGGTTTGAGGGTGGTGTCCCAAGGTAAGCGCCACTCTTGCCCCCAAGGCCTCTGCAAACTCCCTCCATACTTGGGACACAAACTGTGGACCCCGATCCGACAGGATCTCCTCCGGGATGCCATGGAGACGGAACACATGCTTAATCAGGAGCTGCGCTGTGCCTGCGGATGAAGGGAGAGATTTAAGGGGCACCAGGTGGCAAGACTTATAAAACCGGTCGACTATGGTGAGTATGCAGGTAAAACCGTGTGAGATGGGAAGACCACAGACGAAGTCCAGGGCGATGTGTGACCAGGACCGAGAGGGAGTAGGCAGGGGCTGAAGCAGACCGGCTGGGAGGCGGTGGTCCCCCTTCTGTTGGGAGCAGGTGTGACAACCAGAAATATAGTCCTTGGTGTCTTTAAAAACGGATGGCCACCAAAAAGTGCGTTTGATAAGCGCCACGGTGCGAGCCACCCAAGGCTGTAAAGAGAACCGACCTGTATGCGCCCAATGTATGACCTTGTCCCTGATAGGTCGGGGAACAAACAGTTTGCCCGGGGGGCTGTTGTCTGGACCCAGGTCAGTCTTAAGGGCTTCCAGTACCTGCTCCCGGATTTCCCAGGTGACGCTCCCTACCACACAGGCAGAGGGAAGGATGGTCGATGGAGGGTTATCCCGGTCCGGAGCATATTGTCTGGAGAGTGCGTCTGGTTTGGTATTCTTTGTACCGGGTCTGTAGGAAATCTGAAAATTAAACCGGGAAAAGAAAAGAGACCATCTGTACTGGCGTGGGTTCAAACGTTTGGCTTCCTTGAGGTAGATGAGGTTTTTATGGTCTGTCCAGATGATGAACGGTTGTTCTGCCCCCTCCAGCCAATGTCTCCATTCCTCAATGGCCAGTTTCACAGCCAACAGCTCTCGGTCCCCCACATCGTAACGGCTCTCGGTCGGGGTGAGACGTCGTGAGAAGAACGCACAGGGATGCAGGCGTTTATCCTCTTCAGCCACCTGGGAGAGCACAGCCCCCACTCCCGTATCCGAAGCATCCACCTCCAGAGTAAACTGACGTTGAGGGTCAGGCCGGTGTAGGATGGGCGCATCGTAAAATCTCCTCTTCAGAACCTGAAAAGCGGATTCAGCTTCTGGGGACCAAACAAACACTCTGTTAATCGAGGTGAGCTGGGTCAGTGGTGCAGCGATCTGACTGAAGTTACGAATGAACCTCCGATAAAAATTAACGAACCCCAGAAACCTCTGAAGCTGCTTTCTCGTCGTCGGAGTTGGCCACTCGGTCACCGCCTGCACCTTGTCGGGGTCCGCCCTCAACCTACCACCCTCAATGACAAACCCCAAAAACTTGACGGTTGGGACGTGGAATTCGCACTTCTCTGCTTTTACGTATAGTCTGTTTTCGAGAAGGCACTGGAGAACTGCTCTCACATGCAGGACGTGTTGCTCCGGGGTCTTAGAAAAAATCAGAATGTCATCTAAGTAAACGGTGACAAAGCGGTTAAGGAAATCACCCAGCACAGAGTTAACCAATGACTGGAAGACAGCAGGGGCGTTAGTAAGTCCGAAAGGCATCACCAAATACTCGAAGTGGCCCACAGGTGTTTTAAACGCCGTCTTCCATTCATCCCCCTCCTTAACCCGAACCAGGTGGTAAGCGTTCCGGAGGTCCAGTCGGGTGAAGATGGTGGAGTCCTGTACTGGTTCGAACGTGGAGGAAAGTAGAGGCAGAGGATATTTGTTTTTAACTGTGATTTGGTTCAATGCAGGGCCTGAGGGAACCGTCTTTCTTAGGCAAGAAAAAGAAGCCGGCTCCCAGAGGGGAGGATGACGGTCGAATGGTGCCGGCTGCAAGACAGTCCTGGATGTACTCCTCCATGCTCTCTCTCTCCGGTTTGGACAGTTGGTACAAACGACTGGAAGGCAGAGGGGCTCCGGGTAATAGATCTATGGCACAGTCAAACGGTCTGTGTGGGGGTAATGAAGATGCACGGTCTTTACTAAAAACGTGTTTCAGGTCATGGTAAACTTGTGGTACCGTAGTCAGATCGATGTTCTCCGCAGGGGGATTGACAGGTCCACGGCTAGGCAGAACTGCGGAGCGCAGACACAACTGTGAACACTCTGGGCCCCATCCAATGATCTTGTTCTCCCTCCAGTCGAGAATGGGGTTGTGGCGGACAAGCCATGAATGTCCTAGCACCAGCGGAGACTGAGGGGAAGGGAACACATAGAAAGTGAGAGTCTCCACATGGTTACCTGAAACCTGAAGGCGGAGAGGAACCGTCTGGAGAGTTATGGATGAGAGATTGCGGTTATCCAGGGAAGAGACAGAGCGAGGCGTAGCGAGCTTAGTTGTGGGAATTCCCCACTCAGTCACCAGTCGAGGGTCCAACAACGATTGCTCACACCCCAAATCCACCAAGGCTTCCAGAGGAATCTGCTTAGATTGATAAAACAAAGAGCATGGCAAAGAACACCGGGTCACAGGAGAAATCAGGTTACCGCCCACCACTAGACCCGGTTTTACCGGTGGGCATGCCCTTTTACCAGAGAGGGACAGTTGTTCACTAAATGTCCCGCTAAGCCACAATATAAACAAAGTCCCATCTTGCGTCGGTGCTCCTTTTCTTCCTGAGAGAGTTTGGCTCTACCCATTTGCATGGGTTCGTCCTTGGGTAGGGGTTCGGGTGTGGAACGCCCCCTGGCCCCGGAGAAATGATCTGGAACAGGGGGAGGGGTCGCCAACTCCATTCTTTTCATCTCGCGGTGACACTTGTCTATTGACATGGCCAGCCTGATTAATTCATCCAACGATTTGGGTTCGGGGCAAAGAGCCAGCTGATTCCTGATCCTGTCATTCAGCTCCGTGAACACCCCGATAAGGGCATCCTCATCCCAAGTCGTGCGTGCTGCTAAGATTCGAAAATCCACAGCCAGGTCTGCCACAGATCGTCTGCCTTGGGAGAGATTCATTAGTTTCCTCCTGATGTCAGAAACAGATTCCACACTGCCAAATGTCTGGGTGAATTCTGCCACAAAGTCATTAAATGGTCCATGTAAAAATGAATCATTGTGGCTCTTGGCCTCAGCCCATCTTAAGGCTCTGCCCCGTAAAAGTCCAACAACATAGGAGATCTTGGCTGAATCAGATCTTAAAGCAGCGGGGCTACGTTCAAATGCCAATCTGCATTGAAGCAGGAAACTGTGACACTCCTCAAACTCACCTCCGAAGGTGGTTGTCGCCGGTGACGGGGCAACGCGGAAATGAGTCTCCTCTGAGGAGTTTGTAACTTCAGCTCCATGAATGCTGGCAGCAGTGGTTGGATTTAACTGTGGATCTGAGGAGGACGTGGAGGGACGAGTCGTAGAAATGGATACATGCAATTGCCGAACCATGGTCTCCAACTGCTGACAACGTTGATTGGATAGGGTTAACTGCTCCATGAGTCTCGGGAGGATTTGTTCCTGCTGGGCTAATCTGTGAGAAAGAGAGGTGAGTACTGATTCTGCTGGGTTAGCGTCTTGGCCGGATGATTCTGTCATGTTCTGAGGTAATGATTTAACCCAAGGCATGCAGAATCAATACACTGGCACCGGATGTGAAAAAATAAAGATTTATTGGGTAACTAGAACTCAGGGTGAACTGGAAATCCAGTGAACGGGTTTAACGGGAGCAGCGTCTGAGGGGAGGGAAACAGAGGTGAGTCCTTGATTGATACCGTAGTACGGTAGAGGATGAGATTGGTAGGAGGACTTACAGACGTAGCGTGGTGGAGGATCTCCAGGGAGGGGTGAGCTGGGAGAGAGAATGAGTGTTCCGGGATGAAGCAGAGCGGCGAGGTTTTACAACCGGAGGGGAGGAGAGAGACATCCAGTAGTACTGGAGCAGTTAGTGCCGTGAGGAGGACGGGAATCGGGAGTTAAGTCCAGAAATCGTATGGTCGGGTTGTAAATCCAAAAACCCACAGCGAGGATGTGATGTATGATGAGATGACTTGAGCCTGAGACAAATCGAGAACAAAAATCTGAGCCAAAGGTCGATAGCAAAAAAAAAAAAAAAAAACACGTGTCTAAGGTACAAGGTTCTAAAATACAAAGTCTAGGTTCAAAGATCGAGGTAACACAGTGGCTGGAACTCTACCAGTAAGGCGTAATCATCCGGCGGCTTAGCAGCGTCCTTCGTCCTCCTTATGAAGGCCAACCGCTGATCAGCTGATTGATCACAGCTGCTGCTCTCTCTCCTGAAATCAGAGAACCTCACAAGACAGGTGATGTCATGGTGTGTGTGGAGTGCTCACCTCCCAGCTCACAACAAGAACTTTTCGGTCTCTCCAAGGCTGGAGAGCAGACATGCACGCTGGAGTTATCTTCACTCTGCGGTGGAGATGACGGCGGGAGCACAGTCTAAATGACCTCACCCACCGCTGAACATCTCTCATCATAAGAAGCCCCAGTCGCACCACAGAAATCATCGACGCCATGAGGCAGAGAAGGCGCAGGCAAAGTCTGTACGACGCACAGATTCCTAAGTGAAAACGTGTGACACACTGTGTGAAGCACGCAATCCTCTCTTCTGACAGCAAAACGCGATAAGAGAGAGTCTATCTGAAGACCCAGATATTCTGTGCATTGTCTGGGGAATAAACTGCTCTTTGTCCAGTTTATTTTGAACCCCAGGTCGGTTAGATGGTTCAACACCACCAGTGCATCGCTGGCTGCTTGCTCCCGGGAGGGAGTGCAAATCAGATAATCGTCTATGTAAGAGAAAATTCTGATCGCACGAGTCCTCAGTGAGGACAACGCCGCCTCCACACACTTGGTGAACACCCTCGGTGCTAACGACAGCCCAAAAGGGATGGCTTGAAACTCGTAGGCTGTGCCCCGATAGGCAAACCTGAGAAATTTCCTGTGTGGAGGAAAAATTGAGATGTGAAGATAGGCATCCGCGAGATCGATCGTGACAAACCAATCTCCTGGGCGGACGGAATGGCAGAGTGTTTTGTGAGTCAACATTCTGAAAGTGTACTTGCGTAAGTGTATGTTTAACACACGCAGGTCGAGTATGGGACGGAGAGATTTCCCGTCCTTCTTTGGAATGAGGAAGTTGCGCAAATAAAAACCCTGGTGGGCCTCGTTGCTCGACACCACCCTGATCACTTTTTTGTCCAACAGTGAAGCGATTTCGTTTTCCAGGATATGCGCAGAATCCTCTCTTGCCACTGACCGTATTATCCCGTTGAAACGGGGCGGTTTTGAGGTAAACTGAAGCCTGTAACCCCGACAAACTGTCATCAGAACCCACAATGGAACTACGCATGCACGCCACCTCTCGCCCCGCGTCGAAAGAGAGCCGCTGTTGGGTGATGTCATCACCCGAGCAGCCTCGACTCGTCCCATGGGAAGAGTGAGAGGGCCCTCTGCTGGGCGCAGAGGGACCTGATGGGGTTTGTTTATTATTTTTTGTGGGGAGCTGTCTGCCCTTGGCTGCAGAAAAGCTGTCTTTATCTTTAAACGATCCCCCTGAACGTGTTTGCACACATTTGGGAACAAAGTGCTTGGTGACACTGACTGTGTGCTCATTCAAAAACTGAAAAGTGTTTGGTGACACTGCGTTTTCTGCTCCACACCCTCGTCTCTCTGAACCGGCGAGGGAGGAGCTAACAAGGAGCTAAGAAAGCTGCTTGGGTGGAGTGGAGGATAGTGGGAGCATCTTACCATCATACAGGTTTTGTTCCACCCCTTCTGCCCCTTGGGCTGCAGGCCACTGAATGTTGAGCTTTGCCGCCGCTCGTCTGCAAACCTCGTACAGATCGGCGTCCCCCTGCGATGCCACCCCAGTGCCGCTAGACGGCCTAGAGCGTTGAGCTGGGAAGGTGGAATCCTCTTCCTCCTCTTCCATGTCTAAGTCGAGGAGGTCTGAGTTCGCATCACCTCCAGCCTCGTCATCACCTGCATTGAGCAGTCCGCTGTCCACCAGCCCCTCGGACAGAGGAGGTAGTGGGGGCTCCTCTTCCATCATATCCACCCAGCTAGTGGAGGCTCGTGGCTGATGGTTGTCACCTGTATCAACAGGCATGCCCGAGCCGAGGCCTGGGTCCCGGCCGTTAGCCACTGCCACTCTTAGCCTCCTTTCCCTTATCTTCTCCAGCATGGAGGAGCAGTGAGGGCATGTCTGCGGGTTAGCCAGCGATGCCTGGGCGTGAGCAGCACCCATGCAAGCTATGCACATAGGATGAGGGTCCCTGCCTGAAATGGAAGTCCCACATGACACTGGGCACAGGCGGGATGCAGCCTCTTTAGCCTTCGGTTCCGACCCGCCCGTCGGGGCAGGGGTGGAAGCCATAGCTGACAATCTGACTCGTCGTGACACGTTAGTCTGAAAAAGCGTAGCAAGCTAGTTAGCAGGTGTAAGTCTGCAACTAAAACTATATTACATATGTAGGGCAACTCGTCGTGACACGTTAGCCGCACCAAAGTAGCTCATTAGCAAATAAATGCTAAATAAGCACAGAACAAGCTCGCCTCAACACGTTAGCTTGAGCCACACTCGCTAATACTACTCCGTCAATGACAACCGAGTAGCAGTAGGAGCAGTTCGCCGTGACGCGTTGACTGTTCCTAGTGAAGTGTGACAAGTGACTAGAAGCACTTACTCAGCTCAAATCCAGACTGCGTTGGTACTGCGTTCGACGACGTATCCTGACGGTACGCCAGGGAACAGTTAAGCAGCTAACCAAAGATAGCCTGAAAATCTCTGAGGGAGCAAATTGTAGTTTCTCACGGGAAGAAAGAGAGAATGAGTAGGAGGGGTTGGTTGGCCGTGTATATACTGGGTGGGCGGAGCCTGGGCACGGCGCAACCAGTCTGTCAGGGACAGACGTGATGTCATTGGAGCTTCCGTAGACCCTGAGGTGAATATCTGACCAGTTAAGACATTTTCCGCCTCACAGGGGTAAAAACTCGCCGTGTGCGCATTACCGAGCTGCTGGTTGAGCTGAAATATTCTAGTGGCCAACCAAAGCACGTTCTCCGCTCATATGACCCAAAGATGGCAGCCCCCTGTCTGCATGTCAGAAAAGAAACAACACAGAGACAGAGCTGGAAACGGAGGAAATGCCTATCCTTTTTTGTTGAAACGTCGCCGCCACCGGCGTTTCAAGGTTAGGAAAATATGGGTACAGTAGCTGGAAAGATGGACCAGGCAAGGAGTTTATGCCAATTTACTCCAAGAGATGCACCTGGAAGACCCAGAATCCTTCCGAAAGGGTAATGGAAACAGTGGGCCCATCGATCCGCAAGGTACCATTTTGTTTATTTTTCAGACACGCAGACAGGGTAAGGGGCTGTATCTGAATACATCTTGGGGTCATGTGAGCGGAGAAAGTGCTTTGATTGGCCACTAGAATATTTCAGCTCAACCAGCAGCTCAGTAGTGCACACACAGCGAGTTTTTACCCCTATGAGGCAGAAAATATCTAACTGGTCAGATATTCACCTCAGCGTCTCGTGAGGCGGAAAACTCAGTGAAAATCAGGCGCACATGGCGAGGTATCTGCTGAGCAAACAGTCATTTGAGGCCGTTTGCTCAGCTGATTGCTCTCGTGTATGGCAGGCTTAAACATCTTGCCAAAGGTTTGTAGTTGAAACAATGGCACTTTTTCCAAAATGTTCATGTTCGTTTTCCTTGTGTTGTCTTTATGCATAAATAAATAGAATGATTTGTTCAAATTTACAATACTGGGACTTACCACACATGTCCTCAAAAATCCAGAGGTTTCCTCACGTAGATAGACAGGAAGGGCATGGAGAACAGTGGTACGCCTTGTGTGGACATCATGTAATTCCTAAGAAGATTAAGAGTGTAAATACTGTCAAGTTTACTAATCAAACTCAATACCAAATTGCTCTGACCAATTTTCCAAGACAGTGATATCTGCATCTAAATCCAATGATAAACTGCTGAATTCAAAAATTAATTTGAATTGTTTAACATTACATAATACGGAGGGGTATTAGGGCCACTGAAGAAGAAAAAATTCTGAAAATAAATAAAATAAATAAAGTCAGAATTCTGACATTTATCTCAGTATTCAATTGTTTCCTTCAGTGGCCCTAATACTGCCTTATTGCCTAAGAGTATTAGAGTCATTGAAGAAAAAGAAAAGAATTGAGAAAAAAAAAGTCAGATAATTTCAAAATTCTGGGATTAAAGTCAGAATTCTGACTTTTTTCATGAACCTAAAACCAAACAAACAAAAAACTATTTAGGAATTGTTTTTGTTAAAAAAAAATCAAAACAAAAAAAAAGCCCAATTTTAAGATTTAAGTCAGAATTCTGATCCCCCCTCATAATCTTCCCCAATTTCCCCCTTTTTTTTTGTTTTAGGTACCAGTCAGAACTCTGAGATTAAACTCAGATTTATGACTTATTTTCTCAGAATTCTATATTTTTTTTCCATCAGTGGCTCTAATACTCATAGCATAAAGGCATTACCTGTAAATTGTATATTCACCAGTTTTAAAAGACAAATCTGTATACATATATACATACATACATATATAGTCATGTTATTTAGGATGTGTCATCAAAAATGCAGATTGTGAGAATTACTCACCAGTGGTCTCACTTGTATGAACCTCTTGGGGGTCAACAGCAGCATGCCATCAATCTTGTGTGCAGAGAGTGGGGTTGGATCATTGAAGTCTGACCGCAGATTCATAGACAGGCTTCCCGGTGTGGCTGACAGCTCATAGGAACGCAGACGCTCTACATTTACACGTCTACACCAGGAAGCATAATCAGTAGAGAAAACATTGTGAATCACAAGGTAGATCTGTGTTAGTCTGCAAAATTTAGGCAGTCCTCCACTATATATATGAAGCTAAATCATTAATCATCTAAATTGTTGTGTGTGTGTGTGTGTGTGTGTGTGTGTGTGTGTGTGTGTGTGTGTGTGAGGAGAATCAAGTGTAATTTGACTTATCCACACAAAGCTAAAAACATAACATTTAAGAATCTGGAGTAACAGTGTACAGTAAGGACAAAATTACAACACTAAAATACTGTGAAATTAATAGAAACAGCGTTCTGCGGTGCAACTGAGCACTATTTAAAAAAACTATGGAGGGGACAAAAATGGAGGGAAGGAGGGAACATAGCATCGAGATACAGCACTTCTTCATCTCTTGCGGTCACAATCCTCTTATACGGTTAAAAAAAAGCAGGCTGCTTGCAAAGCTATCGCACAGGTGCTACGGGGAAATAGTTTACAACACAGACTGATTTTGTCATCGCTGTACAAGAGACCACTGCTCATTTACTTTTAATAAGTGGACGTTTAAGTTTGACTTGGTGGCGCTGAGCTCCCGCTTTTTTTTTTTCTCAGAACGTCACGTTTAAAAAATTATGATGGAGGGGACAAAAATGGAGGGAATAAGTCTCTAGAAGTCTAATAAAAAAGTATCTAAAGTAATGCTAACCTTTAATAATGAGATAGTGCTGCTCATTTCATTAAATAAACGGACTTTAGTCACACACAAAGCTAACTCATGCAATGACTTAGCATATTAGCTTGCTACATGGCCAACATTACTCACCATGTCCGTCTTAAAAACATTTAAAACATTTAAGCAACTTTTATGGTGGCTACTTACATTTAGCTCAGTGGTGCAGAACCAGTGACTGTCAAGTGCAGATGCAGAACAGAAGCGTGACCTCCGACGGTTAATGCTCCTCCGACCCTCGCTCTTCTTCTCCGTCTGCTGAGAAGCTTCGAGAGCTGACTGAGCAAATGCTACAAAATAAAAGCACTTCCTGTGCGTGTAATTTCACAATAATTCGTAATTTCATGCTTAATATGTTATTTAGGACAGACAGACAGAGTAGTTATTTCAAAATAAGGCAAAGTTTCAAGCAAGGATAAACTTAATATGGAGGAAGTGATTATGTTAAACAGAAAGGACATGTCAAAAAGGACTGATTTCAAAATATATAAAGCTTTACAACAGGATTCGATTGTTAAGAATATAGATATTAAAGAAAAATGGGAACTGGAAGTGAACATAATGATAACAGATCAGGAATGGGAGGAAACACTTGAAGCAGGCCATAAACTACTAATAGTCCGTCTTGGAGGGAATTTGAATGGAAGGTGAAGATGCATGCTTTAAAACTCCACTTATCATGTCTAAATAGTAATGTTTCAAATTTATGTTGGAGAAAATGCGGGCTAGTGGGAGACTTTTCACATATACTTTTGGACTGCCCTAAATTCATACCATTCTGGGAAGGTGTTAGGGAGAAATTGAAAGAACCTGGAAGGTGAAATTACAATTTAAGTTAAAATGGTTTGTACTGGGAATGCTGTACCAAAAATCATACACACATAATGGAGACATACGTAATCAGAATTCTGCTTATGACTGCCAAGAAGTGTATTACAGTTTTATGGCTGGACACAGAACCACCAAGGGTGGCACAGTGGAGAGACAGAGAGAGTTAGACAGGTCTACAAAATGGAACAAATTAATGCAAGACTATGACTGGGACTAGGGAAATTAGAAAAAATTTGGGAACCAATAAAACAAATGTTAGAAAGATAGTACTCTCATGTGAAAATTATTATTATTAATTTTTATTTTTTTTCTTTATGTTTTTTTGTCTTTTGGGTGAGTTATTTAGCTAGATCAAAGTAAAATGTAGAATGTAGAAGAGAGCAGATACGATGAATACAGAGAAAGCTTGTCAGAACTATATGTACTGATTGGTGACTTGGTTAAGTTGGATAGATCTTATGGCCACAAGGAAATTTGAACTTTGTTCAGGGAAACACTGCCCTGGAGAAGGGAAGAAGAAACTCAAATGCATCTCCATGTAAATGTTGTTGTTCTAATTCAAAAATAAAAAGTTCCAAATATATCTATCTATCTATCTATCTATCTATCTATCTATCTATCTATCTATCTATCTATCTATCTATCTATCTATCTATCTATCTATCTATCTATCTATATATATATATATATATATATATATATATATATATATATATATATATATATATATATATAATAAAGACATTAAAGAACCGAACTTCATGAATGTTTTTTGTGACAAAGAAGTATCTGTTCCAATCACTCTATCAGAGAAAAATCAGAGTTTTAGAAATAACGGGACACTCAGTAGAGCCATTATATTATATTTTTTACAAGTGTATGTAAACTTCTGACCACAACTGTATGTATATATATATATATATATATATATATACTTATATATATATACATATATACTTATATATATACATATATACTTATATATATATATATATATATATATATATATATATATATACTTATATATTATATATAAGTATATATATATACTTATATATTATATATAAGTATATATATATATATATATATATTAAGTATACTTATACATTACTTGGTGAAATATACTTCTGATAGAGTCAAGTACAAGTATAGTCTAAATGTAAGTAAACTTTAATGTAAGTATGTATTAAAGTATACTTAGTAGTATTTAAAAAATGTACTCGGATAACTATACTTCTAATAAGTACATTGAAAGTAAACTTGGAAGTATACTGTATTCATTTTTAGTATACTTCAAGTATACTTCAGTGTACTTCTTTTTGGTAAGGGGTAGTCCTGTTTGCTTCATCACAACGTGATTTCCAGCTTTCACTTTGGCGAGCAGTTTGCAGCCGAGTGTGAGCTGGGATGAGAATTAGCATTGAGCATTAGAATTACCTCTAAACCCAAGACCATGATCTTGAGTCAGAAAAGGGTAGAATGCCTTCTTCGGGTCAGGGACAAGGTCCTGCCTCAAGTAGAGCAATGGGGTCTTGTTCACAAGTTCCGGTCTTGCTGGCCTGGGAACGCCTCATTAACTCTGTAAAGGATCATTTAGCACTTACTGGTTCAACAAAAGTATTTTAATTCCATCTTTCAGTTCTTTTTAAAACACAGAAAAGGTTTAATTACCTGCAACGTTTCGTTTACGCCTGCAAACATCATCAGGCTGACGCCGATGGTGGCGTCACTTCCTTCGTTTATCTGCGGGCAGCAGAGGACATTGTCGCCCTCTGCTGCCCGCTCTCCCCTCTCCATTGATGCAGTCCCATGCGCGATCCAACGAGTAAATAAACATTTTCTGTGTTTTAAAAAGAACTGAAAGATGGAATTTGAAACTCAACACAGCAAGAACACACCAAAGATGTTTAAAGAAAATTATTTTAAAATATGAAAAAAATTGCATAGCATGGCTTTAAAAATGTCCTTGTTGATTTTAAGAGTAAAATGTAAGCTATTAAAGTGACAGTGTGTAGTTTTTTTAATCATTAATCTCTGGAAATATCCATTGAAATTTAGTTGTAAACAGATTAACTGATGCCCAGTTGTGGAAAAATATTGGCAGTTTCATAACATTTAACGATAAAATCAGGTCTAAAATACATGAGCAGGTGAAAGTCTCTGGGCGACGCCATTTTGGATACCATGTTTCCTTCTACGGAAGCCCATGAGGACAGAATGCATTTATTGATTTGTAACAAATGGTTACAAAACTTTCAGCATTAATAAACATTGTTCTTCTACACATTTATCTCTTCACTCATTGCAAGTGATAAACGGGGGTCTGATGCTCTTGTTAATTTGCTGGAGGTTGCACTCCCAGGGATTTTTTACCCTAATAGCCATCTGTTGGTAAGTTCTTACTTGAACACAAAAATATTGCTTGCTTGCAATGATTTAGGCATTGCCCCCTATCACCAGGGAAAATACACACTGTCACTTTAATTTCAGAAACATAAGAATGACTGAATACATACAATCAACTAAAGCTGAACTGGAAAACACGAAGATCGGTTTTTCATGTGGAAAAATTCAGATTTCTTTATCCACTCTAGTTAAAAATACAACATACATAGAAGTTGAAAAGCACTTTTGGGTAGTTCCTCATTTAATCAAGGATGTATGCAAAGGCCGGTTAAACAAGACTGCACAGGATGAAATGTTTATCGATCTTGTCTGTGAAAAATTCAGCAAGCAAGTATAGTTTTCAGAAAATTGGAGCAGCAGGACTAATACTTAGGTTGTAAGAATTAATGTTCATTTACTGAGCTCACAAAAAATGACTTGGTTGCAGCAGAGCAGATGTGAGTTTTCTTAAGTTTTCATCTAAAAGCAAATACTGTAAAATATGTCAGTTTTATTTCCAGCCCTGTGGTGCAGCCGGATGTTTAAAGTGTTGCTTAAAGTTAAAAAAAGATTTTAAACAATGTTTGAGATGTTGAATGCAAGCTTCTCATTTATCTGCCCTTTGTGCATTTGAGACCAGACCATAAATGTTACATTCAGTGGTTTTCCGCAACTTAATATGTACAGAACACTCTAATTTCAGTCCTGAAACCCAGCAGGATGAAATATAAAAGAGTGAGATATCTTCCTGCCAGGAGGCTCCACCTCTTAATCAATTCATTTAAACAGAAGCTTTGGTGCACGAGTGACATTTACATCTTTTCTACAGAATCTCCCATTTACAGCAGCTCCTTTGTGCTTCGCTTATGTGACCACCCGGTCCTCCGGAGACACCATCAGTCCTGGGAGGAGATTATCATAAAGCTCGAGCCACGTGAAGGAGCTCCAGCACCGAGGAAACACAAAGGATTTTCCATTCCATTGTCTAACTGGATGCTGGGAGGCGAGATAAACCAAATAGCAAGCGATATGGCATTGGGAGGCACTGGTGCTAGTGGGAATAACAGAATTCCTCTCTGTTGCCAGATGCTTTTGGCGTCCCGGAGCAAGACAAGTGCCTCCCACCACTCCTTCATATTGTCCCCTGGCAGCTTGACACAACCATCTGCACCCATTTACGCAGCAACCTCTCCCTCCAGCCAATTTACATTCTCATTCATTTCCATTTCTGCCCCCTCATGGAAACACGTGAAGGTGTTGAAGTCCAGGAAATTCCCTGAGGACATCTGCAGATGAGTAATTCTGTACATCCTCTACCTCGAGTACTCTGTGATTCATTCAAATCAAAGTATAAAATGGAAACTTTATAAAGTGAAAGTAAATAAATCAACTAAAACTAAAGCTAAAAATGCTAAAATTGGATTGAACAGTTCTAAGGCATTATGGAAACCTGGAAAGGTAGCAACAAATTGTCTCTTTATTGGAATAAATTTGGATGGCAAACCTTCTGGAACAGTTGTGCTTGGTGAAATATCTCTGATGGAAATAAAAAAAACTACCTTTGAAGCTGATTAGATAATTTAATTTATGTCTGCAACAGATATACATACACATATATATATATATATATATATATATATATATATATATATATATATGTATACATACATATATGTATATATATATACACACATATATATATATATATATATATATATATATATATATATATATATATATATATATATATATATATACATACATATATATATATATATATATATATATATATATATATATATATACATAAATATATATATATATATATATATATATATATATGTATATATATATATATATATGTATATATATATATACATACATATATGTATATATATACATATATATATATATATATATATATATATATATATATATATATATATATATATATATATATATATATATATATATATATATATATATATGTATGTATGTATATAAAAGAAATCGAGTCTCTTCAGTCTAGATTTGTTAAAAGTGATGATGGAACGAAAACAACTCTGTGTCAACATCAAGGAGAAAACGCTGTTTGCCAAAAGGGAAGCCAATGCCCACTAGGGGCTGCAGAAAGGTGCAAGTTCCCATTGGCTTCCATGTTGAAAATGCCAACTTCACAGCGTAAATAAACGTGTGTAGCCTGCATCAAAAACACATTTCATGTTTAGTAGGTCAAGTTTACTGACCTGAAAACTCTGAGGCGGGTGAATTTTCTTTGAACCTCAACCATTTAGATGGAATTAACTCATTCAATTCCATTAACGACAAAAGTCGTCATTTTAAATCCAACCGTTCACTGCCGTTGATGATTAAAGTCTTGCATTTAATTTTTTGCATTTTTTTTACTGTGCGGGTGTCGGAACGAGCCCCCACACCGTGAGAGCAAACATCACAGCTCACAAGCCGATCTTCATCTGCATACGTCACACGTCACGTGATCAGGAAGAAGAAAATCCACGTGTTAGGAAATCGTTTTGGGCCGCTGCTGTAAAAATAGAGAGGTGCAAACCGGAAAAGCTTCTGCCGATCACAATTCGACAACAGATTATGAAAGAACGGATAAAGCTCGAAACACAAGGATTCTTCCTGATGTAAGAAGTGAGTCTACACTTTGTTTTGGTAGTTTTTGCGTTGACATCATCCTACAGTGCAATGTTCTGTGACTCTTAAAAAACTGTGAAAACGCTGGCAGCGAAGGGCTTTTCTGATCAGGAAACGGCTGGCAGTGAATGAGTTAAAGCTTGAAATTTTGAATTATTGGGGAGTGCCCTTTTGATTGACAGGTAGTCCTCATCCTCATGTTAAAAGTGTAACAGCCTAGAAGGAAGAGAGCTGCAGAGTTGCTCAACTGTGGATTTCTGGCTAAAAGCAGCCGCCAACTCCCTTAGCTTTGGTTAGATAAGTTAGCTTGTTGCAACATCGGCTCAGAGTTTAATGGGTGACAATATCTGCCCATCAAGAGCTGAACTGAAACCCAGTGGGCGGTTCCTACCAATGCCAAGATGCCGGTGGTAGGAACCACCCACTGGGCTTCAATTCAGCTCCTCAAACAACTACTGGGGACGGTGCAGAGGGTTTATCCATCTTATATATATATATATATATATATATATATATATATATTATATATATATATATATATATATATATAAGAACGAGATCGCGGATACAAGCGGCCGAAATGAGTTTCCTCCGTAGGGTGGCCGGGCTCAGCCTTAGAGATAGGGTGAGGAGCTCGGACATTCGGGAGGGACTCGGAGTAGAACCGCTGCTCCTCCGGATCGAAAGGAGCCAGTTGAGGTGGTTTGGGCATCTGGTCAGGATGCCTCCTGGACGCCTCCCCGGGGAGGTGTTTCGGGCATGTCCTGCCGGCAGAAGGCCCCCGGGTCGACCCAGGACACGTTGGAGAGGTTACATCTCCAATCTGGTCCGGGAACGCCTTGGGGTCCTGCCGGAGGAGCTGGTGGACAAGGCCGGGGAGAGGACGGCCTGGAGCTCCCTAGTTGGGATGCTGCCCCCGCGACCCGGACCCGGATAAGCGGAGGAAGACGAGACGAGACGAGACGAGAGACGAGATATATATATATATATATATATAAATTATTATTATTATTTTTTGCCTAATGTAGTCAGAATTAGGTTTTGCACGATGTGCCTCAAAAAAGAGACATTGCATTTTTATTTGGTGGTCTCCTTGATTGGAGATGACGTAAAAATTCTTCTTTGTCATCATGCAAAAGCATGAGCAAATTTTGTTGGTAGCTCTCAGCTTGCAGGCACAAAATTTTACATAGAAAATAAAACAGAAAAAAAACCATCTTGTTCTAAAAACCTATGCACAATAATAAAAAGAACAAGAATAAAGAGATAAAAAACCAGACTGACCTATTTTAACTGAACTGATCAACCTACTAAACGCTAATATTGTACTGCGGTTATTGCACAGGGGTGATTGAATGTTAATAGTAAAAGTAACAGCAGTGAGCATGATCACAACCACATTAAAAAATCTAAAATAGTTATAACGCAGTCCGTTTTAGTCTCTAAGACAAATAATTAGTCACTCATTAGTCCTGTAGGCTGTAAGCGCCATTTCTGTGAACAGAGGCTGTTCAGGAAGCTGTCTATAATAACAACACACTTAATTTTACCACATTACTCAAACTCTTGACACAAAATTTCAGCAAAGACATAACAAGCAATTATGGATAGAAATAAATGTTACTAGAAAAGTCCCGTTACTGTGTGAGCGTGCACCATAAAGATAATCCAAGAAAGTATTACAGAATGAAACTTCTTCATGCCTGGCAGTGTAACGTTTGTGTAGAAAACGACCATTTGTCGATTTTATTCAGTTCATCTCTGTAGAAACAAACGCGCTGGTGTAAGAGCGGAGTCCAAAAGAGGGGGAGGACTCAGCATTAATAACAACAGATGGGGAGGCATGTGAAGTGAAAAAGCAGATCATAATGTTATTGTGTAAATTTAAACCAGAAACAAAAGGCAAACCATAACACAAGCTGATCTTCTCATATGTCATCACATACTATCTCCTTTGTAATTTGTTAAAGTAGTTGAGGTTGTGTAATATTCCCGCCCACCCGGCCAATCATCATCGTGTTTATAAGTGTGTTACAGACACTTCTCTCTCCCTGGCTGCAGCTGAAGTGTGGCGGTTAGAAAGCCTCACACTGTTGCTCAACGTTCGACAAGCACATAGTAACGCACAACCTTCCATCCCCAGTAACAGTAACGGCGTTGCAACAGTGCAAAAGTAATTACTAAGATTATTCTGTTACCTAAGAAAGAATGCCGTTAGTAATACCGTTATACTTAAACGCCGTTACTCCCAACACTGCATATGATGACCAGGTGTTTTCACTTGAACTAGTCTTGGGCACTGAGGTTGTGTTCACTTCAGGCTACTTTTGTGTATTAAAACCCAAAGAATCGGTCTTGAGAAAGAAAAAAAAGTGACATTCGTCTACGGAACAGACAAAGTTCGGTTTCCATACAGCTTCCAAAAAACATCCATTCCATTCAGAGATTCTCTCCTACTGGTTGAAAGTGGAATTAAAACCATGATAAACAACCCTGCCACAGACTGCTGTAGCTAGCATAAAAACGATCTAGTGCTTACATGGGCCAACTAATACTTAACTAAGCCACAGAGTACAATGATCCACACTGTTGGACAAAAAATATCTTACAAGTGAAGTAGGAACCAAGCCAGTTCACCATCCGTTTGTGATGGTGACCAGGCTCCTCTTGATGTGGAGGAGCAGCAGATCTACTCCGAGCCCCTCCCAGATGACCGAGCTTCTCACCCTATCTCTAAGGGAGAGCCCAGACCCCCTGCTGGAAAAACTCATTTTGGTCACTTGTATCCGGGATCTCGTTCTTTCAGTCACTACCCAAAGCTCGTGACAACAACTGAGAGTTGGAACGTAGATTGACAGGTAATTCGAGAGCTTTGTCTTCTAGCTCAACGACCGCAGATGCAGCAACAATCCACATATATATATATATATATATATATATATATATATATATATATATATATATACAAAATGTATAATTTTCAAAAATTTGTTTTAAAATTTTTGTCAAAAAACTGCCATTTTTTAAAATAGTATGGATTCGAATTTTCACAGTGGGGTATATTTTGTATTTTTTTGAAAGTTGACGACTTTAGATAACCATGTCCATTTTAAAAACTATTGGTTTTTTATACTGTGAGTTTTCTTACGTATACTTGAATAGAGATGATGTATTATTTTTTTCTCTGTGAATGAAGAAACGTTTGTTCTTGACTAACCTTATCTTCTGATGCAGGCAGCTCGTTGTATGGTTGAAGGTCTTGTAGTTTATGTTCCAGTTGTTTTATATTTAGTTCTTGTTATTCCCAGTTTTACAGGATTAATTTTCTAAATAAACACCACCTGTTTTGCATCTACAGCAGAGTGTTCAGCAACTTCAAAGAGACACAAGGAGTTAGTGTTCATTTTTCTGTCTCTGGGAACTTTGCAAAAAAAAAAAACTTGGATGTTTTTATACCTTTTATGTTTCTCTTCATCAACCTGTGTGAAAAAAGTATTTTTCTTGCCTTTTAGCTGTAAGATGCCACTGGTGCAGCTGTGTTCAGGTGTTGTTGTTGTGTTGGGCTGATTGAAAGGGATATTACACAACTTTTTTATATTTTTAATTCATTTTCTTGAGCCAGTATGTGCTAAAATTACCTTTTAAAGGGTTAATGAAAGGCCATCCAGCTTCTATTGTCCCCTGTGGCCAAAACATTCCACTTGCAACTTCAGACTGGGGTGGGGGTGGGGGTGGGGGGGTCTGTTGGGACTTAGAAATAATTGAGATGACATACCTGGTGCTGCAGTCTGGGTCGAGCATGTCTCCTGCATGATCAAGAACACAGCCGGTTTGTTTAATTTAGTGCTGAATCTCTCCTCTAGACACTAAGGAAGGCTGGGGAGACATTTCAGCTGTTAGATTAAGGTGTTAAAAAGACGAACGCACAGCGAGGAGATAAGTTTTACTTTTGGTTTTACTAAATGGACTCTAGGGGTTCTAAAAGCAAGCCAAAACTGCCTAGCTCTCCATTAATTTCCCATTTAGAGAAAATAATGAGTTGGTATCTCCATCCAATTAATGTAAAATGGATCTAATCTATCTGATAACAGATTCATCAAGGGAAAAAAGAAGTGTTTGTGCCAAAACCTCAGTGATAAACACTGATGCTGCCAAGGGATTTGAAGCTTGATGCTTGTCCATGTCTGGACTGTAGAAACAAGGAATCAACAAGATCAATCTACAGCTCTTCAGTCTGAGCTTCTACTATAAAAATGGTCTACTGGACTTTGGTTTTGGACATTATGACCAACATTATGGGTCACATCAACCTACATAATAACCTGAAAGAGGCTAAAATGCTGGACAGAGTAATTATCAGCATCCCAACAACCTGCAGCAAATCAGGGCAGATCTCTGAAATATGTATAATAAAACAACCTTCCATCATTTTCACGCCTGTAGTACCATCCTGAAATGTTCTTGAGTTGTTTTAGTGGATTTCTTTTAGCTTTTCTTCCTCTAGATCAGGGGTGTCAAACTCATTTTAGCTCAGGGGCCACATTGAGGGAAATCTAGTCCCAAGTGGGCCCGACCTTTAAATTAAAACCAACTTCAGATTGTTTCCTTTGTTTTAATACAATCAATATAAAACAAGGCTGGAGCCTGAGGACAGTGTATCCAAAATAGTACAAGTACAACACCTGAAGTGTACTTGAAAATTTGAAAAAAATAAAAAATCAATAAATAAAAAACATTCCTTAGTGATTCAAAGAGCTTTCAGATCACATGGCTAGATCACGTTCATGCAGCACTTAAAGTATATTTGACTCATTTTACTTTACATCTTTTAGCTTTCACCAGCACATCAACATCAGAAGTCACATCCTGAGTGGCGGCCAACTTCAGGATGTGATTCAAGTTCTTGTGTGAGCCTTGAGCGCAGCTTTGGTTTATTTATACTCATTACAGAGAAAACTTGCCCACAAAGATAAGTTCATTTTCACTCTACATTCTAAAGTATGAAAATAAAGTTTACACAACCATCTCGCGGGCCAGATTTAACCCGCTTGCGGGCCGGATCCGGCCCGCGGGCCGCATTTTTGACACCCCTGCTCTAGATGATCTTGGTGGAAAGTAGAACTCCAGCAGGAATGAGCTCAGTGAACTGAACAATCTGACATCACAGGAAAGAGAAAAAAATATTATGTGTGTGTGTGTGTGTGTGTGTGTGTGTGTGTGTGTGTGCGTGTGTGTGTGTGTGTGTGTGTGTGTGTGTGTGTGTGTGTATGTAGACGATATATATATATAGACGGTTGAGTTGGAGGAAGCAATGCTGCAGCAGCTTGTGCAAACCAAAGCCAGCCTTAACTATGATTTAGTTTTTTTTAAATCTAGATCATTTAAAATAAAGCTTCAATCGACTAAAAAAGTCAAAATAATAACATGAATTTCTTAATATACTTTATATAAATAAACCGGTGCAGCCTTCTGCAGGAAAGGAGACCTACTGACCAATCAATAAAAACAAAGCTGATAACCTGGACCAGCTCCTCCTGTCTAGTAATCCAAAATAAATGGCTTTGAATGACCCGTGTTCCCCCTGCAGCCATGAAATGCAGAAATTGTTCCATCTGCATTGCATGGACAGGAGGAATTAAGTTGATTAAATATGTTTACACCGTAAAACTGTTAGCAAACTATACAAACAGCTCTGCAGAGTGCCTATGATGTGTTACTCCTGCATTATTATGGGATCTATGATGGAGAAAAGAAAAGCACATCCACAGAGGGGCGTCACTGCTCCTTGTTTGTGTGTGTGTATGTGTGTGTGTGTGTGTGTGTGTGTGTGTGTGTGTGTGTGTATGTGTGTGTGTGTGTGTGTGTGTGTGTGTGTGTGTGTGTGTGTGTGTGTGTGTGTGTGTGTGTGTGTTTTATGGCAGTTTGCTAACATGTGCATTTGCATTTATGGAAGCAGGTGTCTCTGGGGCAACTGCATCATGCTCCTTGCACCATAATATATTACTTATTTATTTAATTTTGAACACATTGGTGTTCCACAGCACTGGCATACCTGGAGGAACTCCACACACGCATGGGGAGAACATGCAAACTCTGTGCAAAAAGGTAGCAACTGGGTGTTGAACCTGCAACCGCCTTGCAACAAGGCAATCAGTGCTACTGACTGCAACACTGTGCAGCAATAGAGAAAACACGTCTTCTTAAATCAAACTGGGCTCTAATTCCTCAAGGACAGATGTAGGACATCTGGACATTTAAAAGAGATGCTTAAAATAGGGAAAACTGTTCTTTTGTTAAATATTCATGTTCGATGAAAGCTTCCTGAAACATAAACTCACATTAGATTTCGCTTTGCTTTCTGAAGCCTTAGAGTTTGATGCATTTGGCACTCGATAGATGTTCCTACTGAACCTTGGCACTGATGGCTTTTATGCTCACATACACCTGTATGCATTGCTATAATTTACCTGTGTTTTGCCAGCCAGCACAGCACTTTTTCATGTTTATGCTGTGTTCTATCACACCACTTAGTTCTGGATGGCACAGAGCGCACTGTTCTCTCTTTTTCAAGCTGAATCTATTTATGAAACAGCGTCCTCTCGCCTCCTCTCATGTATTTAATACAGCCTCATCCAGGTTTCCTCCTCCTCAGGGTCACCTGGATGCTTCTCACAATTTAGACTTGTAGCACTATTGATTCTCAAGTAAACAGGACGCTGCTAGCGTTTTCCCATGGTGCAGCTTCTCCTTAACTCAAACATCAATACATCAGGGCTCTCTCACCGATCTTCCACCGATCATAGTCACAAAATAGCATCCAGCTAAAAATGCCAGTGAGTGTGATAATGTAAAGAAGATTTAACTGTGTGCTAAGCAAAGCCTAAAATGATCTGAGACAAGCCTAAGAATCCCAAGAGGGACAATTCATGTACAGCCTAAGACATCTAAGAGAAAAAAGTAAAGAAATAAGCAAAACTTAAATGAATGAACCTAAAGATGCCCATAACGAGACATGATCAGTCACATAAAATGAATAAAAGACACAAAAAAGTCCCAAAGGCTAGTTATATAAAATTCTGTTATTATAAATGTCTTTGAATGGATCACCATCTGAACTTAAAGTGAGGTTAAAAGGAGCAGTGACACCATGGCTGCTTGCTACCTGTACATTTTATTATTTTATGTAACTGTGATCATAGAATAAAATGTGACAAGAGCCTGACGTCTCTGGACAGCATTACATCAGTAAAAGCTTCCATGCTAATTTCTCAGAGACAACTCTGTAACCCTTGCAATAGATAGAGTTACATCTAATACTTCTAAACATTGATTTTTATTCATCTTATAAATTTGACAGTAATAAATTTTTTTTTAAATCTTTTTAAAGGTGAAAAATGCAACAATAGCCGTTTTTACAAAACAATGCCATCAATTTGCTGCAATGCTGAAGCTGCATCAGGTTGTTTATAAGTGGTCAGACAGACAATTACCGCGTTATTACCGCGATATTACTACCGAATGAGGCGGAAAGAATGTCGCAAAATTCATGCATTGCCATGCTGGCACAGAGTTTTTATAAGAAACACAGTTGCGGTAACATTAAGCTGATTTGCCAGCATGGTGGGTCTTGTAAAAAGTGCTAATGACAAGGACTCTAACCCAAGTGTGTTCTCCTTTAGTTTGGCTTCCTCAATAATCCTCACCCAGGCTTTCCACTGGATGTGTAAGCAGCATGCAGCATTATGGAAGAGTTATTGGGAGTGTTTTCCGATACAACACCACATGCGATTGGTCCAATTTACACCATAATAAGGAGAAAATCGAGGAGAAAGGTGACAGCACATACCCAAGAAGGTCTGTGGTTTGTTTTCTGCTCTGTTTACCTCGGCTACGGAGGTTTCACATGAAGTGACATAATTTTTTTTTTTACCAGCTAAGCAACTAGAAACCCGCACATGACTTTTATTTTATTTTCAAAATTTCCAGCTGTTTTACACTGCTTTTGTGTTTAACTTCCTGTCTGGCCCAATAGGAAGTGTGGTGCTTGATGTGTTCTGGAATTGTAGCATGTAAAAAATAGACTTGAAGCATAAGCCATGCGCTTCTGGAAGACTTCCAAAACGTGATTTACAACTGGTGGAAACGGACCCATCCATTTAAACGATGGCTACGTGATGCGTATTAGGTTTCACAGATGTTAGGGCTGGAATATACTTGCCTTTTAATCTTGCGTTGGTGCAGGGAGAATCTCTTTTCACATACTTCCTGCTGCATGGCTCCGCACTGCACGCAGTACTGGAGCACTTCACTAGGGGGCACAGTTGAGATCTCAGACCAAATAGAGAGGGTTTATAGGGTAAAACCCAAACAAACATGGCGTCAAGAGAAGAGATCAGTAGCTGGTTAATTTTGAGATCATGCCATTAAAAAAGACAGCAACGGTATCCTAGAAAGGATGATAAACCTTCAAACTAGAGACGGAGTCACCATGGCGAGTGTGTCTCCTTCGTTTTGTTAACTCCCCCTACTGGTTACTTGTATATTGCAGCGTTTGAATGAGTCGCTTTAATTTCGGGGGACGCGCACAAGTTATGCTTCAAATCACGGACGACCACACTGTCTCTGTACGAATATCAAACTGTCTCTCTGACATATCAAAATGGATGAAATCCCACCATCTCCAACTCAACCTCTCTAAAACTGAACTACTTGTCATCCCAGCAAAACCATCCATACAGCACAATATCTCAATCCAAAATGACTTCTTATCTCTGACTCCTTCAAAGGCAGTTCGAAATCTGGGTGTTGTGATTGATGAACACCTGACCTTTAAAGATCATGTTGCCTCTGTTGCTCGTTCATGCCGCTTTGTGCTGTATAACATACGAAAGATCAGACCATACCTAACACAACATGCCACCCAGCTCCTGGTGCAATCTACTGTCATCTCCTGCCTTGATTACTGCAATGCCCTTTTAACTGGTCTTCCAGCCTGTACTGTGAAACCTCTTCAAATGGTCCAGAACGCAGCGGCGCGTCTGGTCTTCAATCAGCCAAAAAGAGCACACGTCACCCCTCTGTTCATTGAGCTCCACTGGCTACAGCTAGCAGCACGCATCAAATTCAAATTGCTAACACTAGCATACAAAGTCCGAGATGGTACGGGTCCCATTTACCTGAATCCTCTTGCAAAGGCTTACGTCTCGGCCCGGCCGCTCCAGTCATCTCAGGATCGTCGAATAGCAGTACCTACACCACGCTCAGGACAATCCAGACTCTTCTCTTGCATCGCTCCACAAATGTGGAATGACCTACCAAGCACGACGAGACCAGGGGCTTCCTTTTCAATTTTCAAGAAACTCCCAAAGACCCTGCTCTTCAGAGCATCTTCTTAACTAGCACCTTTTCTGCACCCGTCCCCCTCGCTACTGTCCACTCCTTGTTCCCTCCTCTCCATGATTGATGCCAATTCGTTGTTATTGTTGTTGTTAGCCTCAAGGGCAACATGCCGAGTATCACTTGTAAGTCGCTTTGGACAAAAGCGTCTGTTAAATAAATAAATATAACTCATCGCAAGTTACAAGTGGCATCCATTTTAAACATGTGTACATGTTGTTAAACAGCAAGTAAATTCCAGGTCTTTCGCAACACTTATGCATCTGTTGGAAAGGCCCTGGAATCCTCCGTCATGGGATTATGGTTGTGATCGGAGTGTATCAGTCTCAGGCGGTAACACATCAATGATTTGAGATCTGCACACAGCTATGAATGACGGCCCAGGACGCCATCACACCATCAGTGTCAGCCTAAGTCAGGTTGTTGTGGTCCGTCACCCTGCTCTTACTTTGTTAAGGTGGATTGTTTCAGCTATTTTGATGTTTAGCGTCAATTTCAGTTTAGGGCGTTTTTTAAAAATTGGTCTTAATTCTCTGTGAAAAACAGATTTTTTTGTAATATTCACATTCTAATATCAAAGTGGTATTACAAATCCATCCCTAACTCTACTTTCCTCAACACCACATGCACACACACACACACACGGATGGACGCGCACACACTCTCACACGCACCTTCCGGTGCTAAAATATGTGCATATTGTTTACTGCTCTATGAAACGAGTATGCAGACTCAGACTTTGGAGATTAAATGAAATAAGGCCTTGTGGTTATTTTTCTCAGTTCATTTTCCTCACGTGGGGGTTGTATTGTTCCTCTCTGAGTGCCCCCAAAGTGACGATGCAAATCTTCGACACATTGGCTAAGTTACAGCAGGAAGTGGTACAAACAGGAGGGCAGAATGAGGAGCCGTGGGCAGGGAAGCCAGTTTTTTGTGTTCATGCGCTGTATGATGCAGGAAAGCAAGCCGTACGCCTCGAGGGCACCCTGTGCTAGACGAAAACTTGACTAGCGAACCACAATCTATTATTTATCATCAGATCAAAACACTTGGAAGGTGAGGGCCTCTGCGGGCTGCAGGGGTCGACACAGTTCACAAGGTTATTTCAGTGGGTTATAGAGGAATCGATTCATTTTACATCATCAGCATGATGTGGAGCTTTGGCGTTTTGTTGCTGTTTTTGTTGCAAAAAACTTTTGTGATCCTTCAGCTTGGACTGAGGATACATGACTAATAGTTTAAAAAGGCATAATGTGTGTGGTTATTCAGAAACAGACTAAAAGTCTTATTAACTTACCTGCTGTAAGAAAAGCTTTTATTTAAAATAAAATAGTCTCCTTTGCTGCTATTTTGCTGACAGTAAAAATAAATGTATGTGATTGAAAAGAATAAAATGTATATATTTCTACTAAATTCAACAATTTCTGTCTCTTTTACCCAAATTCTAATAATATGTGCTATAAGTGATGCATATGTATCAGTAATATACTGAATGGACATCTGGCCAACACCTGCCCTCTCTAACTGGATCCTTTACTGTAAATGATCTGCAGAGAAGTTTTATTCTAGATTATATTAAATCAAAAGCATCTCTGTGAAGAACTGAAAATTTTCTTGCTCGGTTAATTACCAGGAAAAGTATGAATCTCTTTTAAAGAGTTTATCGTTCTTCTCAAGGGTCAAACGTGTATTTTTGGAAGCAGGCAGAGAGACTCTTTAACAGCTTTTGAGATTTCTCAGTTTGTTGAGTTGCCAGTGTTTCATTAGAGGGATGAGGCTGTTTATAGCAACATAAATTCACTTAGGTAATAGTTTTGCTCTTTATTTTCACCTGCAGTGATGTGAGAGTTTGTTTTCTTCCAATTTTCTTCTTTTTAAAATCTTTGGTCCTGCCTTAATTTACCTGATCAGTAATTACATTTAAATATCAGACATGTAACCTCAGTAAATTTTTAAATGTTCTTTATAAATGGGATTCCATTTATTAAGAGATCCAAAGGAGCCTGGTGAGCCCTGTGTGAAAAAGTAATCAACTCCTTGTTTAAATGTTTAAATCAAAGTGATTTACTCCATTATTTAGAAATCAGCGTTTAGCGTCACTAGTTGCATTTAAGCCTGATTTCTGTCTGACCAGAAGACTTAAGAAATCACCCTGATGGGACCTGTCTGCCTACAGTGTTGGGATAGTTCATTTCGTAGTTCATACTTAAAAAAATAACTGAACTAAGTGTACACACACACACACACACACACACACACACACACACACACACACACACACACACACACACACACACACACACACACACGGTGCTCAGCATAAATTATGAGTATGCCCCCTTTAAAAAGTACAAATGTAATCAGAAGCTCAATGAACTAAAGAACAATTTCCAGATTTTTCACAAGGCTGGGTTTTATTGAACTCTTGTTTAACTTCATAACAGGAAATTAAGGTTAATAATATAACTTAGATGACTAAATCTTCAGTTTGACCAAAGGTGGTTGAAGCAAAAATGAATACACCCTGCAACAAAAAATACTAAATCTTCTATTTTGTATGACCACTGTGATTTTCAAGGACTTCTAGGCATGGAATGAACAAGTTGGCGACATATTGCAACATTTATCTGTTTCCATTCTTCAACAATAACCTCTTTTAGAGAGTGGATGCTGGATGGAGAGTGACGCTCAACTTGCTGCTTCAGAATTCCTCACAAGTGTTGGATTGGGTTCAGATCAGGAGACAAGACTTGGTTATTCAATCACCTTCACCCTGTTCTTCTTCAGAACTGCAACAGTAGCTTTAGATGTGTGTTTTGGATCACTGTCATGTTGGAAGTGCACGACGACCAAGTGCATGGAGTGATGGCAGCATCTTCTCCTTCAGTATAGAGCACTACATTGTTGAGTTCATGATTGCATCAATGAAATGCAGCTCACCAACACCAGCAGCACTCATGCAGCCCCACATAAGGACACTGCCACCACCGTGTTTCACTGTTGGCACCATGCATGTCTCTTTGAAATCTTTACAATGCCATAAAGTTTTGAAACCATTAGAAACAAAATCAGTTATCTTTGTCTCATCACTCCAGAGTCTAGAGTCCCAGTAGTTCTAATCTCTTTCAGCGTGGGCCCTAGCAAATCCTAGGTGTGCTTTTTTGTGCATGAGCTTTAGGAGAGGCTTCCTTCGTGGACGATACCCATGTATGCTGTTCCTCTACAGTGTGCGCCGTATGATGTCACAGGAAACACTCACTCCCGTTTGGCTTTCTGTTGCTTAACTAACTGCAGTGAACTTGCATGGCGATTTTCTTTAACCCTTCTCATCAGAAGACACTCCTGTCGAGATGTTAATTTCAATGGACGGCTTGGACGGATCTGTGAGATGGTTGCACTTCCATCTTTCTTAACTTTTTGGATCACTTTTACTGCAGTATTTTGACTGATATGTAAAGCTTTGCTGATCTTCTTGTAGTTCTCTTGGAGTCAAATTTCTGACCAGAACACGGTCGCCAGGCTCCAGCTCTGAACTCCTTACTTTGCTGTCATGGTTTCTGTTGTCTCTTTCTGCTGATTTCCTTGCATTTTTTCTTGTTATCTCATAAGCTTGTTGCATCCTTTCTCGCCATCTGTGCATGTACTCCCTTTGATCTGGTGTCCCTGTTACTGGTGTTAAGCGGAACAGTATATCAACGGGCAGTCTCGGGGTCCTCCCAAAGAGTAGATAAAAGGGAGAAAAGCCAGTGACATCAAATTTTGTGCAATTGTATGCAAACACCAATCGGTTTAATGAGTCTTTCCAGTTGGATTTCTCCTTTTCTGTAAGGGTCCTCAGCATTTGTACGAGAGTGCGGTTTAAACGTTCAACCTGGCCATTACCTTCAGGATGGTATGGTGTTGTCCTTGAGCCCAACACCCCAGACATGGACGTAATTTTTGGGGGGGACAGGGGGGACATGTCCCCCCCACTTTTTCCAAAGTCAAGTTTTGACCCCTGCACTTTTTACCATCCAAAAACAATATTACGCTATATTAAATTGACACTGGTTGAGCTCTAGGACCAAGCAGAAAACAACCGTTTGTGTTGAAGCCTGTTTCCCATTAGAGCATACTGTAAAGATAGCCCCACCCACCCCCCACTCCGTGTCCCCCCCACTTCTAAAGTGAAAATTACGTCCATGACCCCAGATGTTTTTTTCAGTTGTGACATCAGCTGGTTTTGGAATTCACCGCCATGATCATGGTGAATGCGTTGAGGGAATCCAAATCTTAATGCATAATCGCTGAAAAGTTAATCAGCCACAGTCTTTGCCGACTTGGATACCGTTGCATAAGCTTGGGCGAATCTGGAGAAATGATCAATCACAACCAATATATATTCATACCTGCCAGCAGACTTATCAACATGCAGAAAATCAATAGAAACTAATTCAAAGGGCTGAGTTGTGACAATATTGGTTAGCGGTGCCCGGGTCTCTCGGCTTGGCTTCTTTTGTTTCAAACATGAGCAGGTGCGAGTCACATAGTGCTCAATGTCATGCTGCATATAAGGCCTAAAGAAATGTCCTCTCACCAGTGAAGCAGTCCGATCAAGGCCTTGGTGTCCCATGTTATCATACAGCTCCTTCAGGACGATTGCTCTGTACTTTTCAGACAGGATGAGTTGTGTGTGTTAGGTTGTCCTTCAACGCAGGATGCCATCATTATCCAAGGTGAGTTTCTCCCATTCACATAACAGTCTTTTACTCTGTGTACTGAATGATTTCAGCTGATTATTGTCAGGTTTCTGATTTAGTTGACGACACTCAATGACTGGTTTGATATTTTTATCATCCTTTTGGGCTTGATAAATCACTTCCAGTGAGCGAGGCTTTTGGTCTGAACTGGTAATTTCATTGCACTGAACAGACAGGGACATGAACCACACTGCATGCGACTTTGGGTCCTGAACAGATTGTACAACTGCTTGGATTGAGCGTGATGACATTTCCTCAGTGCAGTGCTTCATTAGGGTGTCAATGTCCGCTGGCAGCCTTGAGAGACAGTCTGCATCAATGTTCTCCTTTCCTGGTCGATATTGGATGGTGAGGTGAAAGTCTGCGAACTCAGTAACCCACCGGCACCCAGTTGCGTTTAGTTTTGCTGTGGACAAAACAAAAGTGAGAGGATTGTTGTCTGTATAAACTGTGCATGATGAGCCAATCAGGTAGTCCCTAAATTTTTGACAGACAGACCACTTTAGGGCAAGGAACTCTTATTTTCCAGAATGGAAATGGTAGTTCTTTTCTGACTCAGTGAGCGTTTTGGAGGCATATGCAATTACACACATTTTTCCTTCTTGTTCCTGGTATAACACTGCCCCCAGGCCAAGGTTGGAAGCATCTGTGTGTAGGACAAAGGGCTTGTTAAAATCCGGAAAGGCGAGGATTGGTGGCTCCACCAGGTGGTCCAAAAGTTCCTCGAGCAGGCGCTGGTGTTTCTCCGCCCAGACAATCGGAAGGTTGGAAGGGGTCCCAGTTTGTTTTCTGTTTGTCTGTAACTTGCTTGTCACTTTGTTTTGAATCCACAGGAGCCTTCATGAGGTCATAAAGAGGGGCAGTGATCCGAGAAAAATCTCTGATGAACTGGCGATAATAACTCAGAAGACCCATAATGGCTCTCAGTTCACCCACAGTGGGTGGTCGCTCATCTTTTAGGGCGCTGGCGGCGATGGTATCAGCTGGGTCAATTTTACTGCCTGCTGATGAAATAACCCTCCCAAGATAGCGAACCTCTCGTCGAAACATTTCACATTTAGCTGGTTTTAACTTTATGCCATGCACTCTCAATCGTTTCAGCACAGTCCTGACATGTTCAATGTGGCTTTCAAATGACTTACTGAACACGATGATGTCTTAAAGGTATGGAATGCAAATGTCATCCCTGAGCCCCTCTAGGCATTCCACTATTCACCGCTGGAAGGCTGCTGGTGCGTTCATTAAACCAAATGGTATCCGAATCTATTCGTACAACCCCCAGGGGGTGACGAAAGCAGTGAGGGGCTGACTTTGTTCTGCCATGAACCCTTGATGGTAAGCTTTACCTTGATCTAATAACGAAAACCACGAGTTGCCTCCTAGACCATCCATGATGTCCTGGACCCAGAGGATGGGCTGGCAGTCTGGTATTGTTTAGTGGTTTAACTCACAGTAATCAATGCAAAGGTATAAGCTCCCATCCTTCTTTTGGACGCACACAACTGGAGAGGCATAGGGAGATTTGGATTTCTGCACCCAACCTTGTGTAATCAGGTCATGGAGATAGCACTTCATTTCCTGGTACAATGGCTTTCGCACTGAGAGGTAGGTTTTAGCCACAGGTTCAGTGTCTTTTAATGAGAAGGACAGTCACAGGTTCTCAATACAGCCAATGTCGCCATCAGAACGTGAAAAGGAGCCTGACACCTCCCTCAACATCTGTTCAGCCATCTGTCTTTCAGGGGAACTGAGATGGTCCAAGTCAACTGGGGGAACCCACTCACTTTCAGGAGTTTGATCTTTCCTAATCTGTACAGTGTTTACTGCTACCGAGGGTGTGGAGCAGGGCTGTTTAAAAATAGCTGTTGGGTAAACCACTTGAACTGGCTGCACTGTCCCGACAACTGTCTTTTTATGGAGCACTATGTCATGATCTGTTGGGTTTTTCACATCAACAGTAATAAATGGTCTTGTACTTTTACTCAGTTTTATGAGGGTGTCTGTGAACTCTAGCCCCTCTGACCAATTTTGATTAACACTCGGTTCAAAGATCAAAGTTGTCTCTTTCTGGAAAGGTGGCATCGACACACGGCACTCTACTTTTACTGATGTGTGTTTTGGGACATGGACATGCTCTCCGGTTGTTCTGACACTATACTCTAGGGATCGCTGTTCAGCAACACCTCGCGCCACAACATCTTCAGCATCATCTCTTTCAAAATCAGAAAAAGCTGCCTGGACATCTCTGATTAACTGGTGTCTATCAGTGCCTGTTTGAACTCCATATCAACTATAAGTCCAATAACATTTGAACCAGTAATGGGGTGGGTAAGACTGTTATCTTTAATAACCAGAGTGGGGACAATAACTTCAGTTGTTAGGGTGCCATCTCCAGCAAGTTGAAACGTGACCTCTATCCATCCTAAATAAGGCATGTCCTCACCATAAGCTGCAATGGGATTCAAAGTGTCATTATTTTCAATAATTTCAGAAATGTCTCTCAAACCCAAATGTGGTAAGTGTTCTGCTTTCCACCGTTCACTTACTACAGTCACTTGTGAGCCAGAGTCCCACTGTGCTCTAATTTTCTGACCTTGAATAAGGCAGTCAATCAGATATTTTTTCCAACAAGGGGTGCGAATTTAGCTGACTTCTCCCGTCGTGGTGTGGTTCGGACTGTGCTGCATGAATTTGTTAAACAGTTACTCCTATGAACAGCCCAGTGCTCATACTGACAAGCCTCAGAACAGTACAACACACTTTTGCATGATGAACATTGTTTCAGCCTCACCTCCATTCCACCTACTCCACAGTGTGCACAGTGTTGGGGCGCTGATGATGAAGCGGTCACTCCCTGCCCCGCTAGGGTAACCCTTGCTCGTTTAAAGGACTCTCTCTGAATTGGCTTGATCTCCTCATTCTGCAGCCAGCTGAGTAGTGTTCGCTGCTGCCACAACGGAAACAGTGAATGCAGTTTTCCACGTTGTTCTGCTGGCAGGTGTAGCATCTCCTCCTGGGCTGTGGTGCAGCTGTGGAGTAGGAGCGTTGATGTCCATATCTCAGGTTGGGTGGAGGACGGTCATGCTGTGCTAAAAGGGATGGTGAATAGTTGGAGTGTGCTGCAGCTGAAGGAGGTTGCATGTAGCCTGTATTGTGCTGGAGGGGGTTGAGAATAACCATGATGAACTGCTGCTGAGTGAGTCAGTGATGGGCCGGCGTAGGCTGGAGTTGACTGAGGTAGGGTGCAGTCTGGACCTGGAACTGGTCTACGTTGATAGGAGGGCTGTTGCATAGACTCTTTAATAGAAGAAACTTCAACTTTATGATTTTTGAGAAGGGTCATATTGGCTTTCATCTCCTGCAGTTCTGAGAGAATCTCCATTTGATTTTTACTGTGACTTGGCTGGCTTGCTTTCTCCTTCTTCTCAATAAGGGCATGGTCAGACTGAGCAGAGTGGACGGTTGCAGATCGCTGTGAAATGTTCAATTTTTTCTTGTCCTGCCTCTCACTTTCGTAAGCACAAGCAATGTTTAGCTTCTCAAACACAAGTTCATCAGAAACGTCAGCTTGCTCCAATGATGGCTGAAGATCACGCTTTATGTTATCATTTTGCAAGCCCATCATAACTGTATGGAGGAACATATTTTGCACCAGCACTGGATCGTATCTTAAGCCTGACTTTGATTCTTGTGAGGCAAACAGAATCTTCTGTCTGAGGTCCAGCGTGCGGATAAGAAAGCTCTGAGGATGCCTTGTGCTTCTGATGACAGCTGTTTATATAATTCTGTTGCACTTTTCTCCTGATAATGGCAGCGCAGTATTCTTAGGTGTGGCAGCATCAGATCACTTTTACTCTCCAGATAGCTGCGTAACTGCAATCCTGGGACTATGGCTCTAATAACAGCGTCAACAATCTCAGTCTCAGGGAAACCCTTAAGGAGACCATGTTCGTTTTGCCGTGCCAAGCTGGAGAATGTGAGTGGATCTTTCTGTCCTGGTTCTCCAATTTGCCCTGATATTTTGAATTCTTTGTGCCACGGTGCAGGAGTATGACTTCAAGCTCAGCTTGGAACTGCCATCTTAGGGGTGGGTACTAGTGATGTGTCGGTCGCGAACGAACTGGCTTTGAAGTGAATGATGGGAGCCGGCTCGTCATTGGGAGCCACCCCCCCCCCCCCTTGCTTTGGTGAAAGCTACAGGCGATTGGCCAACATGTGTAACTGCATGTCCAGACTGTCCACACACAGAGCAGTAGGGGTGGGGAAGAAGGAGGATCAGACTCAGACACACAGCAGAGCACATGCGGGTGGAGGGAGACGAGAGGGAATGAGAAGGAGGGAAAAGGTGAGCGAGAGAGAGGAGAGTGCGACGAAGACGGTGAGAAAATGAGCGCCAGTAGTCGGAAAGTGGAGATTTTTTAAAGTGTTCAGTTATTAAATCCATAGAAATGATAAATATTTGATATATTGCATTTTTTTACATTAGTAAATCATTTTACATATAGTTTTGCATTATTTTGGTTATAAATGTACTCTACGCAACAGAAAATCTGAGGAGCCACTTGGGAGCCAAAAGAGCCGGCTCTTTTTGGTGAGCTGAGGCAAAAGAACCGGCTCTCTAAAAAGAGCCGGAATTCCCATCACTAGTGTGTACTGCAGTCTGACGTTTGTACTCATTCTCCTCACAAATACTTTATCTTTGGGATTGTTACGGCTGGAGCCTTTTTGTGTTGTGATTTCATTTTTTTGTGCATTTTATGTTGCATCTGAGGAGCCTGCCTGCAGACTATGTTGGCTCACCCTTGCTCCTCCCTGCACCAGCTGAGCTGGGTTTTCATCAGCCGCAAATTGTTTAAAGGACCAGCTGGAGCTCCTCACCAAGGGGGGACAATAGTGCAGAGCTGCCTTTCCTCTGGTCTGTTGTCTCCCACTTAGAACTTCGATATTGTGCTCTTACTGTTTGAACCTGTTTTGGTAAAAGTGGATTTAGATCCGTGGTGGTTAAAAGAATAATAGTCATCTTTTCTGAATCAAGAGAAAGTAAATAAAACCTTTGTTAATTTTCCTTTGTGTCACGCGTCCTCCATGTTACCCCAGGCCCCCTAGACACCTGGTTGTAACATATGGGGGCTCGTCCGGGATCATTAAGTACCCTTAAACTGAGGTTGGATGCGTGATCATTTGTGTGTATCAGTGTTTTACCAGTTATGGCTACTTTTGATTTAGCGCAGTTTGTGGAGGCCCCATCCCGTGGACTGATTGGTGCCTGTCGCAAGCGGGATCTGCTGGACGTGGCGGATCACTTTGGATTTCAGGTGGACAGCTCAATGTTAAAGGTGGAGCTGCAGGAGGTGGTAATCAGTGGCTTGGAGGACTTGGGCCTGCTTACTCGGCAACAGGCTGCCTCGCCTGCGGAGGCCCGTGTACATGCTGAACCTCCCCTGGCGACCCCGCCCCCTGTCAGCCCTGCAGCACCTGATGACAGAGACAGACTGGTTACAGCTGCTGGAGACGTGGACCCGGCTGACTCTGATGAGGACGTGACTCCAGCCGAATTCAGGCTGAGGATTGAGCAACTCCGTTTGGACGCTGAGGACAGAGCCCAGCGCAGACAGCTGGAGTTTGAGATGAGAAAGCTGGAACTGGAAGCTGATACAAAATTGCGGCTCCGCAAACTTGAACTTGAACACGAGGCTGTGAAGGCTGAGAAAGAGACATCTCCGGTGAGTTCCCCACCGCAAGACTCTTTTGATATCAGTAACTGCATGGCGTTGATGCCTGTTTTCAGGGAATCTGAGGTTGACTGCTACTTCTCTGCGTTTGAACGCATCGCAACGGCGCTTAATTGGCCGCGGGATGTGTGGCCTCTTCTGCTGCAGTGCAGATTCACAGGTAAAGCCTCCGAGGTTGTAGTCGCTCTCTCTGTCTCGGATAGCAATAATTATGACACCGTTAAAACTGCAGTTTTACAGGCATATAAGTTGGTGCCAGAAGCCTATCGCCAGAAATTCAGACTTTCCAGGAAAAACTCTGCACAGACACACATAGAGTTTGCTCGAGTAAAAACGGTTCTATTCGATAAATGGTGTAATTCCTCCAAGGTAAAAGACTTTGCTACTTTGCGTGAGCTCCTGCTCCTTGAGGAATTTAAACGCTACATCCCTGATAAAGTGGTTCAGTATGTAAACGAGCAGAAGGTGACGTCATTGTCTGCTGCAGCGCAGCTCGCGGATTAGTTTGTGTTAACTCACAGGGTGAACTTTGATCCCAACAGAAGACCCTCACCTGGGCCGCCTGCTGAGTCAGACATAACGAATGTCGTTCCTGAACCTGCTCTGTGTTTTTATTGTCACAAGCCTGGTCATGTCATAAAGGACTGTCCCATTCTCCAGGTCAAGAATGTAAGACAAGAACAGCCTGACAATGTTGAGGTTTTTACCTGTTCAGCCCATGTTACTGTTGGGGAACGGGATGTGGGATCCTGTTTTAAGCCATTTGTATTTTCTGGATTTGTTTCATTGTCGGCTGATGATAGGCCTGTACCGATAAAAATACTGAGGGACACTGGGGCATCTCATTCTCTCATTCTGAGTTCGGCATTACCCTTTTCTGGAAGAAGTGCTTGTGGTTTTAAAGTAGTTGTTAAAGGGATTGCGCCCCCGTCCTTTCAGAGGCCTGTCCATCGTGTGTTTTTAACATCTGATCTCGTCACAGGATATTTTAACATTGCTGTCTGTCGCTCCCTACCAGTGGATGGCGTCGTTCTCCTGTTGGGAAATGACATCGCCGGGGACTTGGTGGTTCCACCTGCCTGGTCAAATCCTCAAGCTAAGGGAGTAGAAAACATGTCAGTTTCTACTCCTAATGGTCTCATTGCAGGAAACAAAAACACAGGCTCCTGTGAAATGGACAGACGTGCTGCTGAGCCTGAGCCGCCCGTGTTTGATGCTGGGTTTTGTGGACCAGCCAAAATAAAGAGGAAAAATAAAAAGAAACCATTATGATTTATCCGTGAGTAGTGTACAGAGACCTTCGCTTCACAAATTCCGTGCTTTGGCCACTTATTAAGTAAGATGACAAGCAGCAAAGGCCCAGAAAAGATTTTGGTTTTGCCCAACCTGGAGAATGAGATGTAGCAGTGTTTGTTGTTTTGTTTTTGTACCCAAAGGTGTAGACCTTAGGCTTTATGGGGGGAAGTGTTACGGCTGGAGCCTTTTTGTGTTGTGATTTCATTTTTTTGTGCATTTTATGTTGCATCTGAGGAGCCTGCCTGCAGACTATGTTGGCTCACCCTTGCTCCTCCCTGCACCAGCTGAGCTGGGTTTTCATCAGCCGCAAATTGTTTAAAGGACCAGCTGGAGCTCCTCACCAAGAGGGGACAATAGTGCAGAGCTGCCTTTCCTCTGGTCTGTTGTCTCCCACTTAGAACTTCGATATTGTGCTCTTACTGTTTGAACCTGTTTTGGTAAAAGTGGATTTAGATCCGTGGTGGTTAAAAGAATAATAGTCATCTTTTCTGAATTAAGAGAAAGTAAATAAAACCTTTGTTAATTTTCCTTTGTGTCACGCGTCCTCCATGTTACCCCAGGCCCCCCTAGACACCTGGTCAATAAACGTGATGGGGAAGACCTGTTTTCGATTGATGCATCACCCTGTGCTTCACTGGATTCCTTTTTCCCTTCATGTTGTGCTGCCTGAAGTCCCTTTACTTGGCCAACTGCTGCCTCAGCCTGAAGCTCTGTTATTTTGTCTTTAAAGCAGAGGAGGTCTGCCATCCCCATGTCCTCTAATTTCTGTAACTCTTCACTCTGCAGATGATTGCTTATCATTATGATGAGCGATGCTCTATTTTTCCCTGCCACATGATCAAATGTTGGTCCAGCAATTGTGAGAAAATCACACAGTTCTTTAAGGCTGCCGACCGGCATCGTGCACAAAAGTTCTAATATTTCCAGCTGCAGCGCTTCTACTTCACTTGACTCCATCTTGTTTACAGTGACTTTGTTGTAGCAGTGGTTGATATGCCGAAACGTTGGTGGCAGCACTCCTGGTACCTTGGGTTTACCTCAGATCACTCTTGCCTTTGTTTGTCGATAATCAAACTGCCACACAGCCATCCACTAGTTGTCATCTGTTGGGATGAATTAAAGGTGGGGAGCTGAATGAGAGCTGGAGACGTCTGGTCCTGGCAGAAATCAACCTCGCCTCACCCAATTGCCTTACGGGCCACCAGGAAATGTTACACCCCTGTAAAAGGGAAATAGAGAAGGAACCATGCAGACGCGGTGTGAGTTCAGCCGTTTCCACTGTATTAATGAATTTTCAGAACATAAGGCAAAACATCTGCATTACAATTACTCTATGTGCAAGAAAATTATACAAAATAAAACTAAACCACATTACTTTTTATTCTCTGGAATTATGCAAAGCAATATAGGCAACAAGATCTTTCTTTATATAAAAAAATAAAAGCACAGTTTAGCTTTTTAACACCTTTTTTTTACCTCAATGGAAAATGTGGAGATAGAGCCTAGAGCCTTCCCTACAGCCGCCATTATGAAACTCAGCCAGCAGGGGAACCACTCCAGCACATGGGACTTTCTAACCTGGCTTCATTTGCTCAGTTTTTCATGCAAACATTTCCCTGACCTTTCCCGTGTTTAGAAAACTTAAATATAACTTTAAATGGATTACAGTCTGAGTTTTTACCTGTGAAAGGGGAATAGAGAAGGAACCACGCCGACACGGTTAGTTCAGCCGTTTCCACTGTATTACAGTTTTTCTCAATTGCTAAAGCACAATTCCTGAAACCTTGCTCCCTTCTCTCAAAACATTAAACACAAAACCTCAGCTTCAAGCACGATTTACAAAACCTCTCATTCCTCTTGCAAAATCAAACTTTCGCCTCAATAGCTGTGCTCAAAATCAGACACTACTCTCAAATCATAAACAAATTACTCAAAATTACATACACCATCAAGCAGTCAGTAAACAATACAACAAAAAATAGAAAGCACAATGTTCAGGGCCATGCAATTTGTTAATTGTACCATATACAGCCTGCAGTCCATTGTGCTACAATGTCCAATGACAGTGGAAAAAAATAGATAAAATGAAAAACACCAAAGGACTAAACATGTTATCAATGGGCCTCTTCTTGTCTGTGGGCTGGGTCAGGCCACAGCACTTCATCGACATCACATGCAATATTTTCCCTCCTGAGGCTCAAATTGGGTTGCACTCTAAGTCCTGCTTCCCTCATTGTCAGCCCATGGACAACAACATGGTCTATGGTTGTTGCTCAATTTCATTGGATATTTCCACTCTTTGTCTTGCTCTTCCTCTTCATTCTCCTCTTTCTCTTTCTTGCCCTCCTCCTCACCCCCCACCTCGCATGCACCCGTCCTCGTCCTCTCACATGAATTCTTCTATCCATTGTCACACTTTCTCATTCCCACCTTCAACAACCGGTTTGCTCTCTGAACTTGCTTATATTGGTTGTCACATCATTTGAAACAAGTGAAATCTATTTTGACTGATTGTGTTCAATCAATGACATTTGTGCTCTCGTTATGGGTAAATGTGTGCCACTTGTGTTTACCGTTATGGACGACATGCACATTAGAGTGCAGAATGTGTTTTAAGAATGAGAATGCATTTAGAGTTTTGCTAAACCGTGTGAAATTGTTTAAGGTTTTGACAACAGACTTACAGTTTTTCTCAATTGTTTACACACATTTTCCTAAAGCATGCCTCATATTCTCAGAACTCTACACACAAATCCCAAAAAACACACACAATGGGCAAAACCCCTCAATTAACCTGCAAAATGAAACTTCACATTCAAAACAATGTTATTTCTCCTCACAATGTGATTTTGTTGTCAAATGACACACACAAACCATCATATGAATAGACATTTATAAGAACCAGCAGAATACTTATGTGCTCAATGTAAAACAATATGATGAATGGAAAGCACCTCTTCTCCATTCATCATAATGACTTAAGCCTTTTGGGTTCAGTGTTACACCTACTACAGACAGTATATACATACATGTGTTGTAAAATATTTCAGAATATTGGTTTTACACTCTGAACACACAAATACGTGGTTAAAATTATTTTATTTTTCCCGCAAAACATTGCACACAATGTTTATCCCATTCCCAACCAACACAAAGTTGCACACTTACACTACATACAACAGAAGAATTTGCTGTATACAATTACAGTATATAAAACTATGGTGCATCCTCTCTTCTGTTGCGGTCTGGCCACAACACCTCATCCACATCACAAGCAATGTTTTCCCTGGCCAAGCAGCGGGGGAAATATCTCCTAGCATGGCGATTCCAGCCATGAAAAGAATCAACTGCTATATCTCCACATGCATTCTCCATAGCTTGGAGAAGAGGTATACGCGTTTGTGGCTGTCAGTCATACACCTTCCATCTCCAGGCAGAAAAAAAATCCTCAATGGGATTGAGGAATGGAGAATATGGAGGGAGATAAACAACTAAAAAGCGTGGGTGGCCAGTGAACCAGTTACGAACCACAGCAGCCCTGTGGAAACTTACGTTGTCCCAAATGACAATGTACCTGGGCTGTTCTGGACCATCTACCTGATCTGGTGGAATGAGTGTGTTGTGTAGGGTGTCCAGGAATGTGATCAGATGAGCGGAGTTGTAGGGGCCAAGGGTAGCATGGTGATGGATGAAGCCTTGGTAGCTAAGCGCTGCACACATTGTGATGTTCCCTTACTCTCACTCCTCTGGCTCTGCCTCTGTTTCCAATGTTGGCATCCAATGCTCCAAAATAGAAGAGCTCACCTGTTGCCCTTTTATGCTAAAGCTCTGATTGCTGATTGTAAAACTGTGTGACGGGTGTTTGCCCTTGTGATGAGTCAGTGTGCATATTTGAATAGCAGTGTGTTCCTTGTGAAAACAAGATATTTTCTGAATGAACATTGTGCCAACAGCAAAGAATTGTGTGTAGTGTTTTGAAAAAGTGTGTTTTAGATTTGCAATTTGAGTTCAAAGCAGGAATTGTGCTTGTAGTTTAGCAGAATTGGTTAAGGGGGTTGGTGAATTGGTTACATGTTGTGGTCATTGTGGCTCAAGTACCAGAAAATGTGTGTAAACAATTGAGAAAAACTATAATGAGTTCAAGCAACTGAGAACTTTCTTCAGTCAATGGATTTTAGTGTTATAGCAAATGAGAAAAACTGCAATGAACGAGCGGAAGCTCTGCGTTTCCCCTCGGGCCAACTCAGGCCTGACTAGTCAATGCCAAACCAGCTAAAAACGTTTAATAACAAACTCTAGAATAGCATTTGGTCTCCCAAAACTACATAGAATTGTAAACATAAAAGGTATTACTTAGGCAAATACATCAGAAGCACTTTTTGTAAGCAAATTTGGTGTCATCTTGACAAGGCAGGAATAATCGCTCACAGATCACTCAATCTTCAACTGCAGTGCCTTTTAACTCTCACTCATGAACAAAACTAGCCTGGCAAGCCAGATTAAATAAATGTATTATTTAGTCTGGCCATGCTCCATTGACGGCTCTCGGTTGTGGGGCGGGTTCTACCGTTGTCTTTCAAATGATCTCCGCATTCCACTAGACAATGAATGTGACATACTCTTGTTTCACTCTGTTGCATCATCCCACCCACCAGGCATATAGAGTGCCCTGATTAGCCCACAAAGCAGATAAAGAAAGCTCTGTGATTTGTTCACTAAGCAGATAGAGCACTATGATTGGCCCACCATTAGGGACCAATTACAGCTCTTTATGTGTTTGAAACCCCTCTAGAGAGCTGAGATTGGCTAGCCAGAGTCCTGGTAGGAGCTGCTGAGGTTCCAATGGAGCGTGCCTAGACCATTCTTTGCAAAGCAAGAATTTGGTCTAGTTCACTAGGCTAGAACAAAACAGCATTTTAGATAAACTTGTCTTCTAAATTATGAAATATATTTTCAACAAATCACTAATTTCAATAAAAGTATGTTTTTAACCAGATTAACCATGAAATTAATCAAATATTTTTAACCTGTTAATCACCGAATAAAGGCTATTATTTTTTACTTATTCAGTCTACAAACTCCACACAGGCATAGAAGAGTAGATGCTACACTGACCGCTGCTGCCAATGGTGGCCACATTTGCAGGTTCTACATTTTATAAAGTCTATGGTAAACAGGATGTTTTAGCTAAGGGGTTAGTTCCATGAAGATCTGGAGCTCGAACGTTGAAAGAATGTGTTCACAAACCCGTTTGCGCACGCTGGAACAAACGCACTCACTTTACGTAACGTTCATCAGGCAAAATACAAACAAGTTCAGTTAACATTCACAAAAATCAAAATCAAAAAATGAATGAGTTCACTAATGATTATTCAATGAAGTTTTTGACACTGTCTGACTATATGATGAAGGCTAAAAGATCTCAAAAAGCAACACATCATGGCATTCAGCATGCTCTATGGTGGTGCTGTTACAAGAAGTTTGAAGGTTTGAATGCTGGCTGCTACCTTTCTGTGTGAAGTTAGCATTTTCTCCTCATGCATGTATGGAGTTAGCATTTTCTGTTTAATTTAATCTGTAAGGGCTAAATACTTTCTCACAATACTGCAGACTGTTTGTAGACCAACTGCCATATTTAACAGGATGGTGATGTGGTGTTGTGGGTGAGTAGAAAGAGAGATAGGATGCTTGGGTCTAACCTTTAAACCACCCATGTTGACAAAACTGAATCAATAACTTTATACAAAATACTGGAAATATGAGGGCAAAAAGTCACAATCCACCTGCCTGTGACCTTTTAAAAGATATCCAGACAAGTTGCATCTAAAAACAAAAACAAAAGCACTTTAGGCTGCCAGGATGGCTGTGGTTTGGCAAAAGCTTTGCAGCTACAGCTGCAGAAAGACAGGACCTAACAGAAAGCCTGATTCCAAGGTATAGGGAAACATCCAGTCCTGCGTGAAAAAGCTCACAGCTTCCAAAAACGGCTAAATACATGTGTGTCCACCAGGGGGTCCTGTCAAGAGCTCTGAATCCATTAATATTTGATGGAGCTCGATGGAGATAACCTTTATGGGATTCTACCACTGTGCGCTCCCAGGTGACCTTTTCATTGCAGCCGGACTACCTGGCTGTTCTGATCCTGCATGATCAACATCTGCACCGCATGGATGGTTCTCAAACACAAACTGTATTCAAAATGAGCTTCAGCTTATGTAAGACTGTTCTGTTCAGAGGTTCCTCGTGAAGCTGCGTAAAAGAACTGCATGGAGTGTCTAGGTATATCATTTGAATTTAAAGCTACATAAATAAATAACCAAAATAATCAATAAAATACTTGGCTTAAAGGGGACATATTATGCAAAGCTCACCTTTTGCATCTTTTTGCACTGCCATGTGGGTCTCTACTTCCTCTAAAACAAACAAACAAACAAACAAACAAACAAAAAACAGTCCATTTGCTTTCTGTCAGTGTTTTTAAGAATTACATGCCTTTAACAAGCCATTTCAAAATGTTCCTGTTTGTGATGTCACAAATGAGGAAATTAGAATAGAGAGCTGCTGCTGGAAGAGGAGCGGCCCTTTCAAGGGTACTAGAGGTGAGCCAGAGTAGCAGAACACTGCAGGATTTGGAGTCTTATTTCCTGATATTTGGACATCTCGTCTCGGATTGGCTAACAATCAACGCAACTCTACTAATGACTGTTTGCTTTGCAACTTTGATGTTTTATCTCCACAAATATAAGCCTGGAGGAGTTTTGCCATGTGGTGGAGCTGCTAATGGCATCGGTCTACTTCTACAAGCAGACACGTACTCTGCTCTCTCCTAGATGCAAATATTGGAAAAGTAGGATTTTCAAGGAAAGTCATGCCTCTGCACAGACACACATAGAGTTTGCTTGAGTAAAAACGGTTCTATTCGATAAATGGTGTAATTCCTCCAAGGTAAAATACTTTGCTACTTTGCGTGAGCTCCTGCTCCTTGAGGAATTTAAACGCACTGACTGGCTAGAGGGGCTCTCCTATGATTGGCTATTTCATTTAGCAGCAAACCGTCTTCCCTTGCTGAATGCAGGCTCTCCTCCTGCCGCCAACAAAACAGCTGTTTTGGGGAGTTTTGTGAAGAAAATATGAACTTAGTGCTATAATCTATAATCTTCAGTGAAATAATCAGAAAACAGTCTAATGTCTCAAATACGTTAAAAGGGAGGATACCTTGAAACAGATTTCTTTCTCAGCCAGTTGGGGGCATTGCCAAAAGGGACGTCTTCTTTGTTTAAAATACTTCCTAGTTTCAGAGCCAATTATTCGTGAGCCCGCGGGGCAATTTGAAATTCGACACCAGCACTGTGAACAGAATGTTAACCAGTAAAAAGAGCAGCACATACGTTATTTCTTGTACCCCTAAGAAGCCACAGCATCTTTTTGTTTTAATCCAGTGTAGCATCCAGAAATGGTTAGTTTTCCATCTACAATTTGACCTCTTCAGTATTCTGTCATATGGAGGCATAAGTCTGCATCTGGTGCCTTTAATCTGCCAAGCTGCAAGAAGATTCTGCAGTGCCTTGGCACACACGAAAACATATTGCCAACAAACTGTTGCTTCACCAGAAGTCTCTCTTACAGCTGCCCTCTTATCTCAGACCGCTGTGCTTCACAAAACAAAGGATGAACTTTCATAATTAAATAATAATGAAATGAACAATATGAGTTAATTAATAGTGAATAGACAAGGTGTTAAATGAAATGTTTTGATTAATCTGTGTTTAAATTTATAAGGTCGATTAATCTGTGCTTAAATTAATGGATGAAATAAATGTGTCCTTGCAAATGTCCATTTGTCTGATAATGAGCAAACGTGACATGACAGCGCACACACTCATACACATGGCAAGATAATAAGGTTAAAGTAATCTCATGGCACATTGCTTTCTGATCCACAAATTAGAGCTCCTGTATCTGAGGAAGGTGTGGTATCTGAAGTTGGTTGGTAAAACCCCTTTACTTGTCAAATTCTGGTTGGCCATGTAATCCTAATATGGCAATTATTAAAACAGAAATCACTTCCTGAGTGATTCAGTTGAGCCGAACTCCGGACTGGCCACTGGAGGAAAACTCTTTGAACCACTGCATCTCTTGACAAGCTGTCAAACTATTTGCATGCTGCAAAGCTGACACAGCAAACGGTTCCTTCGGTGCCAAGCTAACACCGCTCCGACTCCATAAGAGTCCAACCGTTTGAGATGCAAAACGAGTCCACCTGTTTGTTGTGACCTGGAGACGACTCTGGACCGACCTGGTCACACTAAAATGTTTCTACGAACTTCATCTCCTTGGGGTCACCTGACCCCCGACATCTCAGATCCGAAAGAGAGTCTCCGATTACAGGGTACGTAGACACAGCAAGATTGCATCTGATGTTGTTTTATAAATAACCAACCACTAGTTTATAACAAACAACAAATTATTTTCACACCCAGAACTCAATTTCTTCTAGATCCAAGGTTCTGATAAACATCACACACCATTCCATCATCATTCCATCTGCTTACATTCTTCCATCAAATAAAGTTGTTTATAGCTGGTCATGTTTTATAATTTGTTTAGAAAATAAATTCCTTATTTTTATAAACTTGACTCTGAATTAATACGAAGTGGACCATGATCACTGAAAAAGCAAAGAATCCTAATTCTTCTGATTAAACATTCAAAGATCATTCAGGTTGATATCACATATTTACACAGAATATCACATCTTATTGGTCATAAGTAAAGGTAGTATATTAAGCTTAAAAGCAACATATTATCCCTTTACACCAGAATCAGGTAAAGAAGGGCTAGTGTTGAGCTAGCAATGCTAATGGTAAATTTGAAAATAAATAGTTGGCTCTAAAAATATCTCATGCTACTTTACCACAACTCCATATTAAAGTGAAATGTATTTCTCTTAGGGCCGGGACTGAATTTAATTTTTAATCTAATTTATTTGAGGCTTTGTAATTAACTAATCTAAATTAATCGCATTTTAATCGTTCAGAAAAATGTCCCCTCAAAGCAAAACTTTTAATAACAATTATGAGACAGCGAATCAAACATTAGATATGGTTATTACTGTAAATAAAGCTTTTAATTTAAAAAATGCATTTTAATTATTCAAATGTCACTGTGTGATATGAAACCATCGACTTAAATATACTGGAAATCTCCTTTCCATAGGCTCCAATATCACATTTTTGTACTAAAATGGGAGGTGGCCACCACCGCCATTTTGACCGTGTCACAGGTTCCGTCAAGCCCAGACAATTCCAAAAAAGGGAAGAGAGGCGGAGCTGAGGGTGGGGCTGTAAGGCTGGGATCAACTGACGACACCCGGTCGAACTAGCTACAAGCTAACCTGAAGCTAACCCAAAGCTAATGCGGAGGTGGGAGCTAAGCTAACGGAGGTAGCAACCTAGCTACAACCGGAGTTAACTGTGCACAACACCAGAGCTTCTGAGTCTGCTTTTTGTTTATAAATCGCTTTATGGTCTGGCCCCTCCTTATATAGATGATTTATTGTCACCCTACAATCCTACCAGGAATTTGCGGTCGGGCTCACAGTTTTTATTATCAATTCCAAAGGCTCGCCTAAAGACGAGAGGAGATAGGGCTTTTTCAGTGGCCGGTCCTACACTCTGGAACAGTCTTCCTCTGCAGATCAGGACCTCACAAAGTCTGGATGTTTTTAAGACCTTGCTTAAAACTCATTTATTCAACCTGGCTTTTATGTAGGATGATTTTATTTTGTCATTGCCATTCTTTCTCATTTTTATTGATTTTATAATTGTATGATGTAATGTTGTGTTTATCCAAACTTGCTGATTTTTATGGTTTTATGGTTTTTAGTTATACTTGTTTGCGATTTTATCTTCTGTGTTGTACAGCACTTGGGTTGCGGAAGCAATAATGTGTGCTTTACAAATAAATGTGACCTTGACCTTGACCTTGAGTCAGAGATACGCTGGGCTGACCGCTGGGTAAAACCGGGTGGAACACAGAGGTCTCCGAGACCTCCACAAGCCGGCAGCCGCACAGCAGACAAGTGCCGCTGCAATCTGAGATGCGCAGAGCTGCCGCTGGGGAGAACCGGGTCGAAAGGTTTCCATCCCAGAGTTCCACAAGCCATCAGCCCGCGCATCAAACAGAAGCCGCGATCAGACAGAGATGCGCCGAGCTGCGGGGAGGGGAGAACGGGTGGAAAACATCGGTTTCCATCCAGAGCTTCACAAGCCGATAGTCGGAACCCAGCTCTACCAACATGTTATATTTCAACCCATTTTCTAAAGTGCAGCATTGTGTTAAATGCACTGGGTTTTACCCTATTATATTTAAATTTCATGGTTAAACAGTACATGTTAAAATCTAAGCTCAGCTCGGCAGTGACCTAAAATACATAAATATAATTTTACTTACCGAAAAAATGAAGTGGAGGCTCCTTGGATGCTCTATTAGTGCAATTAATGCCACAGCAAGTCATTTTGTCCAACAATTGCACAAAAAATATCCAATAAAGAATACACAAACACAGAGACTCAAAATCCCGGAACAGTTTGCAAGCCAGACTGAGGCTCTACTGAGGCCTTTCCACGGAGCTAGCTCTGCGGTCACGTGGGTCTGATGCTCATAAATTATACAGAATTTTAGGCTTTTAATACACTTAAACAGAAGAGTGAGAAAAAAATCCACCCCCCTCAGAGTTGTCATGAGTGTAAACTAGATCATTTAAACCTGAAACATGTTTTGGAACCAGGCTGTAAACATGTTTATTTCTGCTGTGAAATTGGTATTTTTAATATGGGAGTCAATGAGGATTTGCTCGCTTCTGACACCAGCCGCCAGCGGATGAGGGTGAAACTGCAATTTTTGGTACTTCCGGGTTGGGCCCAATTTTAGAGCCGCATTGTGGGGGCTTGTATGAAACAAGACCCAAATCAACTAAAATCAGAGTAGTGAGGACACGGAGTATTTTCCCAGCTGCAGCCAGGTGCCTCTTGTTTGTCTGACTACTTTCACAAACTACTGTTAGGGCAAAGAATTATTCTGTCTGGTGCTTTCAGCGCTGCACAGATGTTACGTAAATGTTAAAAATATGGCTTACCGCAACTTTTGTAAAGATTCTGGTGCCACCGAGCAGCTGCAGCAGAGACAATCTCTGAAAAATGTCCGCAGCACGGACTCCGTTGTTGTCTGGGAGTTTATTTTTTCATAGTTAAGAAAAGAGGCGGACGTGTTACCTAAATCCTGCATCAGTCCAAGCAAGGCAACTTCTTTCTGTTTTTATTCAGTTTTAGTAGCCATTTGCGCTTTGCTTGTTGTGTGCGTCAGTGATATTCGGTCTGCGAGAAAATCGTGCAATGACAAAGGTTCCGCCTTGCTCGAAATGCAAGCTGTGATTAAATGTGTACATGTTTTTTAGCGCGTCATTTTTTTCTCATTAATTAGTCAATGCGTTAAAGTCACGGCCCTAATTTCTCAACTTATCAACTTACTATGTATGACCAGAATGTTCTGGTGCTGATCCATAACTGGCAACGACTGCTCACAGTGTACTTGTTTGTTTTGATACATGGACTGTAGTACCCAAATTTAACCACAAGGTGGCATTCTTACATCATTCAATATTTTGTAGTATTGACGTCACAGTTTATGTATATGTACATCATTGTATGTGCAACATTGTGAATGTTAGTTCCTTATTTTTTATCTTCCAAAAAGGACAAAGTCCTACTAATGATACTTTTTAAGCTGCACAAGAGTCAGAAGAAAAGAGGTCTGCAATTGCTCCAGGTGCTGATGGATGATGATTTTATTTCATTCTCAGAGCAGTGTCCAGCTACACTCTCTGGCAGATTGTTCTGGGAGCAGATGTGTTTGTGCCATTGATCTTGGCCATCTGATAAGGAAGCCCAGCGACAAGCTGTTAACCTCAAGCGGTGGGAGCATTATTCCATTTCAAAACATCCTGCTGTGCTTCACCTTGGTCTGCTCAATTTATTATGGACTGTGCAGAGCCCAGACGATGCTCAGAAGTACCCCTGCCTGCATGTAGCTATTCTTTAACCTTAAATATGATGAACTGTTAGCTCTTCAAAACATTCAAAACTCAGAAATGAGCTTTTATTGGTCTAATAAAATAAGCCGGGTTGTTTCTTTAAAAATCCAGTAAATCACATTTCCTAGAGACTGCAAGGATTTTGTGGCTGGTAGGTAATTTTAATAGTGGGTGTTTTATAGCTCTTCATTGTTTCGCAGCTAACAGGTCAAATAGTAATGTTTCTGAAAACCACATAGCTCAGGGCGGGCCTGCAGAATCATGGAAAATTAGGATCTTATATGTTAAAGGAACTGGAACAAAAGGAATTTAATCATTTCTAGTTTTTTTCCCTAAGCTGAAGGTTAATTGAAAATTCCTGAAGGCAAAACATTAAATCCTTTCATATAAAAGTATGGTTACTAATGAGATTTATGACTGATGGCAGCTTTAAGAAGATTGCATGTCATTACAGCCATGCTCTCAGTGCCAATGACTAGTTTGATGCAAGTGTTTCCAATGTAGCAGAGATCTGTAACGGTTGATGACAGGAGCCTGGCTCCCCCGAAAGGGTTGCAGGCTCCTCCAGAGGTCCTCAACTGACACACCCAGGGGAGCCCGAGTTACGTTGTTTGATGACGGTGTGAAGACATTGAAACTGGTCAAAAGTCTTCTCGTCTCATCTCGTTGCGTCTCGTCACATCTCGTCTTCTTCCGCCTATCCAGACCCGGGTCACTGGGGCAGCATCCCAACTAGGGAGTTCCAGACCGTCCTCTCCTCAGCCACCTCCACCAGCTCCTCCGGCAGGACTCCAAGGCATTTCTGGGCCAGTTTGGAGAAATACTTTCTCCAACGTGTCCTGGGTCGACCAGGGGGCCTTAACGAAGGAAACTTGGATCTAATAAATGCTGTGGTTAGAAAAGTTTAGCAGCAGCTTTTTACAACAATTTTTTTCTAATCTGCTGAGGTTGATCAGGCCGCTATTTTAGTTAGAAGCCATTACATTGGTTGGTTAATGTCGTAGTTCAGACACATTAGGACCTACTGAATCGTTACTTTAATCGACTGCACAGGCTGCTTATTTTCCATGTTCTCCAAAGTTTGGAAATATGATGATTTTAGTTTAGCCCCTGTTGGATTTGACCTTTACTTAAAGGGACTTTACAGAGTTTTGAATTTTTATGCTCGCGATTGCCTCCTCAGGCCAAAAGCGTAACGGCAGCTTCAATAGTAGGCTCGTGCACGAGGCGAGCATGCTGTACGTGCACACTCCTTAACGAAAATAACAGCTGAGACAGTCCCGTGTGTGTGTGTGTGTGTGTGTGTGTGTGTGTGTGTGTGTGTGTGTGTGTGTGTGTGTGTGTGTGTGTGTGTGTGTGTGTGTGGCCCGGAGGACAGAGGACAGGAGAACGTGCAGCTAATCAATTAAATTATTTGGTTCTGTACCTTTCTCTTCAGCACAGCCGACAAAGGTTTATGATGGGTCAGTCCTCCTGCATGCTCAGATCATTCCCTTCCCTTGCTTGAAAAATTGTTACAAAATGAAAGTTGAACCCACATCTTTTTATCTGTGAATTCAATGCCGTTCGGCGAGTCTCAAATAAAAATCTGGGCATTTTACTGTAAAAAATATACCATTAATGTAAATAATAAACTCTAAACAAACTATGTTCACATTGAGAATCGAACCCAGATCTCCTGCACAAGATTGTCTTACTAGATGAGCTAAAGCACCAGTGACATCTATTGTATCTTTATATTTATATCCTTGATAACAGCTGAAACAACGTTCAAAGAACGGTTCGGAGCAACAATGGCTATTTTGTTGCTAATTTGCAGGAAATATTTAGAAGAAAGTAGCTAAGGGTCCTCAGAAATGTAGCAAGGTTTGTCACTAGGCGTTAGGAACAGCGACAAAGTCGCTGAGTTGGCACTGCCTCTCTCTCTGCTGCTAAAGTTACGGATAGCAAATGCTACGGGCTATGCCTGAGCGTGAACGCGCATGAAGCAGCCTGCTCGACCCGAGCAGCTCTCTTTTTCTGTGATTTTACAGAAAAACAGGCAATCACAGTAAAAATGCCAGGGCTCATTCTACAGGACCAGGGCACTGCAGGAGAATGTATGAAGAAGAAATTTATTATTTCTGTACATGTTTTGGCTGTCAAACTTCCATAATGCCCCTTTAATGAGAGTATATCAATTAGAAGTGTATTCTTTTAAGTTTTTACTGATCAATGACATCATCACTTACTAAATGATCTTTGACTTGTTCATGCAAGTGACTGCTGCTGTTAGTGCCATGAAATGACTCAATGACTTCCCCTGCCCAAGCCCAAGGTGTTGAAAACAAAAAGAAAAGCTTGATTTTTTTCTCTGCTCATTATGTTCACGTAAAAAAAAAGTTTGTTCTATTTTCTTGCAGCCATCTCGCCTGTCTTTGTTCCCTAAATCTGTCTGCAGGCTACGCAGCGGTGTTCATGATGGAGCTGCTGCGTTACAGGATGTTATCTTCAGCTGTGATACTGATGTTGTGAAAAAAAGGTACTTTTGCAAGAAAAAGAGGAATGAATGTGCTTTTCTTCCACTTACATGTCCCAGGGCTTGGTACTCAACGCTCAACCAGCTTCATTTCAGCATATATCACAACTTATCAAAGGATATTTTTCATGTTTTGAGGCTGAGTTTAGCGGCTAATGAATTGTGCAAAGTTTGCTCTTTTCTCGTTTCAGAATGTGAGTTAAATTATATGTGAAGCTTAATGAATGCATAATTAGTGTGATATTTAGCTGGTTTTTAAAAGAAAACAGGATTTGTGCTGATCTTGTCATAGACAACCTGACATAACATGAAAATAGAACACATAAAATCTACTATAAAATCAATAAAATGAAGGAAAATGTACATGGCAACTGTGTTCCCTTGCCCAGACGCAGGTCACCGGGCCCCCTTCTGGAGGTGGTGCATGTTGACGAGTGCCTGGTGGCCAGGCTTTTCCCATTGGTACCTGGCTGGGCACAACCCGAAGTGGAGACGAGGATACCCCTTCCCACAGGGGCTAACCACTCGTGGGAGGGTCTTTGAATGACCAGTATCAGAGCTTGGTCCACATTGCCGGCTGCAAGTCGAGATGAGTAGTGGACTACATTGGACTCCGCCATGCTGCCCTTTGCCACCGATTCTGTTCATAACTTTAATGGACAGGATTTCTAGGAGCAGCCAAGGTGTTGAGGGGATCCATTTTGGTGGCCTAAGATTCAGCTTTTTGTAGATGACGTGATCCTGTTGGCTCCATCTTGTCATGTTCTGTGTCCCTTTGTTCCCCAGCCCCTCCAGTTCCCACTCCAGGGTTTCCTCTTGTGTCCCATTATTATCCCCAGCCCTCTGTAGACGTCCCTCAGGTGTCTAATTGTTCCCCATTCCTAATCAATCTATTTAGTCCTCCTTATCCGTCTAGTTATTAGTTGTTTATTTTTGGCCCTCAGTCTTTAGGTTTAGTTTTGTGTTTTATAGTTTTAGGTTTATCTGCCCTCCTCTGGTTCTGTTCCCCATTTAGATATTTGTATTCACCTGCTTTCCCTCCAGCCCTATGTTACGTCCCTAAGCTCGCTAGGAGTGATGTGTAGGAGGGAGTAAGAGAAGTTGTGTGTAGATGAAATAATAACAGCGTAAATGTATCTCCAACAAAAGGATTTTTATTAAACACAAAGAGCCTATAAACGGGAAAAAGGACTAACATAAAGCGCCACGCCAAAAGGGCTAAGAGGAGGAAAAATATCTAACTAAACTATACAATATATATACAAAACCCTAAACTAATCAAGAGACGTCCTGGTAAGCAGAGACGCTCGGGGGAAATCCAAAAGGGGAGTCGAAGGCCAGTCCAGAGTCACAGTACCAGAAATCCTAGTTATCACGACACACACACACAAACAAACAATTTGGCATTATGGTGATCCACAACCTTTACTGGGGCAGCTGGACAGGTCCCCGGACGGACGGGCGGACGGGCGCGCGCGCACACACACACACACACACACACACACACACACACACACACACACACACACACACACACACACACACACACACACACACACACACACACACACACACACACACACACACACACACACACACACACACACACACACACACACACACACACACACACACACACACACACACACACACACACACACACACACACACACACGGAACACCTTCGTGCCCACACTTCCCTGTACCTTCTCACTGACTGAGAGCAAGAGAGCAGCTTTTAACAGCTGTCAAGTGATTGTCAATAATTAAACACAGCTGGGCCCTGGGAGACGGGCGAGGCAGAAGCCACTGAGGCCATCATGTGGCCGAAAAGGGGCACTGCACGTAACACCTCACTCCACACACCTGCTGCCTGTTTCCCTAATTGCTCCTCTCTGTTTATAAAAACCTTGTCCTGTCACTCTGTCTTGTCAGTCCATTGTTGTTGTCAGCGTGTTTTGTTCCCCGTGTAAAATCTGAGACTCTTGCCTGTTTTCGTGACTCCAAATAAAGGATTCTACTTTTTTTTTCAATTACTCCTGCCTCATGTCGTCTGGTGCTCTGCATATTGGGGCCTACTCCTCCTAATCTGAACGTGACACATCTGGATGTGATTTCTGGCTTTTGCTGGAGCGGTTCGCAGCCAAGTGTGAAGCAGCTGGGATGAGAATCGGCTCCTCTAAATCCAAGATCATGGTCCTGAGTCAGAAAAGAGTATAATGGCTTCTCCAGATCAGGGACGAGGTCCTGCCCCAAGTGGAGGAGTTAATGCGGCTATGGGTCTTTTTTACAAGTGAGGGAAAGATGGAGCGCAAGATCGATAGGCTCATTGGTGCTGAGTTTACAATAATGCAGGCATTGTACCGGTCTGTTGTGGTGAAGAGAGAGCTGAGCCAGAAGGCAAAGCTCTTGATTGACCAGTCGATCTACATTTCTACCCTCACCTGTGGTCAAGAGATTTGGGTAGTGACCGAAAGACTAGGATTGGGGATACAAGAACTTAGTTTTTTCTGCAGGGTGTCTGGGCTCTCCCTAAGAGATATGGTGAGAAGCATGGTCATCCGGGAGGGGCTCAGAGTAGATTTGCTGCTCCTCAACATTGAGAGGAGCCAGTTGAGGTGGCTTGGGCACTCATCTCCCTGACGAGGTTTTCCGGGCACGTCCAACTGAGTGGAGACCCAAAGGAAGACCCAGGACATGCTGGAGGGACTGTGCTTCTCCTCTGGCCATACACCTTGGGATTCCTCCAGAGAAGCTGGTCCAGGTGGTTCAGGAGAGGGAAGTCTGGACCTCTCTGCTTAGGCTGCTGCCCCCACGACCCGACTCCAGATGAGCTGATGAAAATGGATGGATGGATGAAAGGTCATAATGTCATTGCTCCTAACAGTCTGAGTATAAAGAAAAAAATCAGAAATCATTTGCTTTGCAACATGTTGAGGTCCTATTTTGTGCAACATGGGAATGTCCTTTGTTCTTTTGGATGTTCTTCTCTGTATTATTATAGAAAAAGAAACCACATGTTATTCTTCGTTGCTTTTGCACATCAGTGTTAGAGTTATTTCTCCTTCCTGTTAAGCCTTTGTTTTACATGCTAGCTATCCATCAGCTAAAACCGCTGAAAAAACAAGAGTGGCATTCAATTACAATATGCAAATTTGTGCTCTTTACTTATCATGGCTTCACCATTCATTTACATAATTAACTGTATTGGACATAACGCATCATAAGCAGATTGCAGTATTCTTTCTAATAAAAGCCAAAAATGCAATATATTATCCACAGTAATGTTGATGAGACAAGTGACGTGAGATTACTTATCACTGCTGCGTGAATGTCATATTAAGGATAATAAAATATCCCCAAAAACATCAAAGACTTGAAGAAACAAATCATCTACGATGTTATTTGTGTTTCCTGAAGAACCTTTCATTTGAGGTGCACTGTGTGAATTACACCTGTGTTGTATCAGTTTAATGCAAACAAATTAGCATCATCTAGCTGAGTGGCAAAAAGAAAATCTTATTACTGCTAATTAGACATTGTTCTCAGATCAAAGGTAATTAGAGACTAAAGGAGAGCAATGCATGTTTTCCAGGCCTGCTGAACGCTCTATTCATATTTTAAATTTGAGATTCACGTCTTAAAAACAATCTTTGTCTCACAAAAAACCCACATCTTTCAGAGGTGGACGTAAACTGGTTATTAAGGGACGTGACCTTCACTTCCGATCTGATGTTTGTCTCTCATGTCAAGTAAAGTTTGAACATTTCTGAAATTGGACAGCGATGTTTATGCAGTGAGATCATGTTTTTTATCGGCTGGGGTGTCTCAAAAGGATCAAGCAGTAATGTTGTGTCTACCACTAGGGGGCAGTATAGGAGGATCTTTGTGTGCATGTGCGAGTAGCTAGGTGGCAAAACAAACTGCTATCAATACATAAGTACACTTTTAAGAGAGTTGAAGGACAAAATATCCAATATATAAACACTCCAATGTCTAAAGACAATAGGAGGTTTAGAGAGAAGCTTAAAATCTGTATTGAAGAGAAAATTAAAGTCATCCGTGTGAGCTCTGGGATGACGGAAAACATTGGTCAGATTTGCCGGTGTTTGTTTTCACAAATCTGCTGGGAGATATGTTATTCTTATTCAACAGAAAGCCCTAGGACCTCATTTATCAAAACGTACGAACATTCCTATATTCCTTCCTACAACTGAAATTTAGGGTGTGTGTACTCCTGATTTATGAAACGTGCGGTGGCCTCTCGTACGCACTTTCCTCCGCAGTCCTCTGATGATAAATCCCACCTATGCGTACCCAGGTGCTCATGTCCGTTCACCGTCATTTACATACAGAAATGCCCTCAATTAACTGGTCATGCTACATCCTCAGCACTTAAGAGAATTCCCTGTTTTTTTTCCAGAAAAAAAAAAGAAAACTTTAATGACAGCAAGATCGAGACACTGGCCACAGAAGCGCAGAAACACCCCCCAAAAAAACAAGTTGCAGAGATTATAAACGCAGCCGGGACAGAGAAGAGGTTTATTTGATAAGTCGGAGAACAGGTTCTCATTTACATTTAAGGAGTCGTTCTGTTTGGAGTTTCATTTAAAAATGTTGTCTGAGTGCAGTCTCAGCCTCTTCTGAGCTGCCAGTCTGATTGCATGTATGACCGGGGAGCAGGAAGTGGTTCTGGGGGTTTTTCGTAGTTGTTAAATAAAATAGGAACTGGAATCGGATTTGCGAGGTTTGTCTGTCGTGCCACAAAGTGTCTCAATCCCATATCACAGCATAGCAGAAGGATTTCTTCCTCACGGAGAACGTGTTCCTTCCAGAGAGCAGTCTGTTAAATCCTCAAATAACACAGATTACTCATGATATAATAGATTTCCGTCGGTCAAATTAGTCTTTTATTGGTTTTAGAACAATTTATGCGCAAAAGCCATTTTTCCACCGACATAACTAAATACTGGGTAAATATAATTGGTGGATGAGGAACAGGCGTGGATGATTGAGACCTTCAGTACTGCTGTTGCCCCATGATGCTGTTCCTACACATGGTCAGAGCTGGTCTCATATTTAGGAACATGTTCACACACAAGTACAAATTGGTAAATACCACACAATGCGTAAATTCGTGCCTATGGACGAAATACGCACAGTTCTGCGTAAATACTGTTGATAAATGAGGCCCCTGGACACTTCACTCATGAAAAGACTTTCAAACACCTGGAGGACTACAAATAATTTGTTTTAAGGAAAGTTGAACCGATCTCTTTTGAAAACAGAAAGCCGTGGTCATGCTAATAGCAGCAGTTAACTCCTACGAGCATAGCCACAGCAATATTTATATCACCTGTGGGTTATGGCCAAATAAAATGGATAAATCCTCACAGAGACTGCAAAGCTGGGTAAGTCTTCATTAATCCGTGTCCTTATTTATTTATTTATTTAGTTATTTATTTATTTATTATAATGATTGCAGATTTAGAGACCTGATTCTAAACACGAATACAACATGACTCCGTGGATTTAAAAATACATGGAGACTATTTAAAAAAAAAACTTATTTTCTAATTAATAAATACTTTTGTCACGAGGGCTTACCGTGAACCAGGGGCGGATTTAGGACTGAAGAAGATCCAGGGCTTAACACACACACGTGCGCACACTCACACGTGCGCACACACACACGTGCGCACACACACACGTGACACGCACTGGTCAACATCATATATATTTGTCTTGTACCACATAATTTTTAATCTGTTGCTACATATTAAGCATTTTCAGGGCAGAGTATTGTTCCTGTTAGTGTTTAGTGTGAGATGATAGTAAATATTCCCTTTCTTTCTCCAACAACTTTACCTGGTGAGCTAACTTTAGGCAAACCAGCTGCCCAACAAATATTTTCAAATAAGACTCACAAACCTGAGTCAACACCAGTCTCATCAAAGCTGGGGCTCTGTACTTTTTGTCTAAAAAACGTCCTTATGTCCATCTTCACTCATGCGTTTCAGGCAGAGACTGTAGAAGAGGCCGGCTGCTGAAGGGCTTCTTCTTCAGTGGTGGAGGCTCAAGCAGGCTGTATACAAACTACTGCCAGCTGCTCCCTCTCTGTTTGACTTTGGTACTGTATGTTACTTCCGCGATTTAGATCCGGGGCTTTTCATAAAACATCCGGGGCTTCAGCCCAAGTAGCCGGGCCTAACGCCGCCCCTGCCATGAACCAACTGAACCTCACAAACTGTTCGTTGCTGCAGGAGTTCAGGCTTTCTTTGGAGAGTCCGGGTCACTTCCTATCATCTCTTTTGTATTTTGCTGTCGTTTACATAGGAAATTCCAATAAAACTTTTTATCAAGCCTCCCACGGGCTGAACTATCAGCCACACAACAAGAATAATCCATCTGCTTTGCTGAATCCTCCTCCAAATGTACAAAACAACAAAATTATAGGCAAAACGTGGTGTTTCTTGCCACAAACTACCGAGATGTAATGCGAGAAACATAAACACTGATGTCACAAAAGATCCTCCTATAGGATGAGAGTGTAGGCAGGGGTTCCGAAGTCATCGTCAGCAATTGTTATGACCAGATGTATCAAAAAGTAGCATGACTAGGCAAAAGGTTTTTTTCGAAGCTTTATTCAAACCTGTGTCACATGTAGCAGTATCCAGTATCCATCTTAACTCTCTCACTCACTTCTCTCACTACCTGTGTTCTCCCATCCTATACTGCCTCCTAGTGGTAGACACAACAAGTTTCTTGCGCTGCCTTCATAGTCCATGCCTTTGTTACATACAGGTAGGTCTACTGTAAAGGCTTACTGTTTGGGGTCTCCCAGGCTGCAGTTGCATAGTTTCTGACAGCTGCCTGTGCATTTTAGGATTCATTTTAAAATGATCTTAATGGTTTTTAAATCGCTCAATGGCTCTGCACCTACCTACCATTCAGTCAGACATTGCTAGAGATAACATTGCTAATGCTAATGGTTAGCCTCTACTAGCCGAGACATGCTCTGCTCTCTCCTGGATCAACAGCAGCCTTCCCCGTCGTGAGCCAAGATGGGTGAGTCCATTAATGTTCATTTTAAGTGTGATGTAGATCTGTGTGGATTTAATCTGAACGTTTCTCCATCTATTTTCTTTGGTGACTAAACTTTTTTTATGTTCAGCCTGCATGTGGAAATCAAAGTGACTGACCATATTTAAAAAATTACAAGTAAAAAAGTGTTTTCTCTAACATTTTGTGACTAAAAATCTTTACTGCCACCAGAATAAAGTTGTTTTTTACAGTGCAGAATAAATCCCCAGAACTTGTTCCACGACCTTATCCAAAACCAGAGATGTTCCATGTGAATAATGGAAATCCTGATGTTTAGTTGTCTTGCATCTGTGATCGAGAGAGCCTCCGTTAAAGGATAAAGGCACAAGTCTCTTTTGTTGCTTCCAGATTTCTCCATTATTAAGGAATCCCATTAAACGACAGAAGGTGACATTTCTTTTCAGTGCGTCTGCACATGGAAAGAGACCCCTGTCAGGTTTGAGATGAGAGGTACTGATGAGGCTGGTGAGGGATCTTCGACCCAAGAGGACAAGGGTTATTGATTGACTGAGGCAGCACTGCGTCCCCTGCACTCTGCCAGTCACCTGTGGACACTTTTCTTTGTTGCTCGCTTTTCATCTTGCCACTTGTGATCACCTATTTTCCAAAAGCATTTTGCCAGACTTGTGCCCCATTTAACTTCATTACAGTGGGGCTGACATCCAGTCGACAAGGGGAACAAACTGTACCCTCCGACCTACGGTGTCTACCACCCCCTGGAAGAGACACCTTTCCTACCTCCACCCTTGCATAGCTCCCCACCCATCTTCTCTTTACTTTTGTTCATCTTTCCTGTGGTTACTCCGTCACTGTCTTTCTTATCCTCAAGCCCTCCCTGCTAAACCCACAAATGCAGCCCAGCAGCATTGATAACAGCCTCACACGCCAAAGTAGTGGACTTGCACCGGCTCCACAGCTCCGCTCCTTCTTCCCCCGACTCAACGCCGTGTCTTTGTCATCAAGGTCACCTTGCTGCCCGTCAGCTCAGTGAGAGAAGATGTCAGACTGTGAACTGTCATGAGCCGGGGTGAGTACTCTTCCCATTCTCAACATCTCTGAGTGCTTCGTTTGCAGGAGAGGGAGCGGCAGCTGCACCTTGTCAGCTAATCAGGGGGTTAGCTTCATAAGGAGGATGGTGAACACTACTGGACGCCGGATGATTGCTACTGACTGGTAGTTTCCAGCCCTCGTACTTGTCTCCAGGTTTTTCTAGTGGTATAGTGTGAATATTTGGACTTTGTGTAATTTTTGGATGTTTTTTGGCTCACCTACCTCAGGTCTTCCTACGCCTCAGGATCCTTCAACCAGACTCCATAGGACTCCGCACCGGCTCCCTTTCTACGTTCATCCAACCACCCGTCCTGACCGACCCGCTCTCCATCGACTCCTCACTCCCTCTCCAGCTCCAAACGCCCCTCTTGGATTACACCCCGGCTCACTACCTCCCCTCACTCTCCTAGCACCTTCTCCCTCCGCAAGTCACCACTTAGCATTCCCTGTTGGACTCAATCTCTCAGGACTCACCTTTGGTTTGTTCTCCCCTCTAGACGCTGCCTTCCCATTCCTCATCCGCTGGATTTTCCAGTGCGCCTTTAGTTATCGTTCATCCAACAATAAAATATTATTTTTTTCCCTCATCGATCTGTGTACAGTCTGATTCTGCATACCTTGGGTTAGACACCTTCCCCATACCATGACATGAATGGGAGACATTCAACTACCACTTTGAGTTTTCTTACTAAGGTTTCTTACGCCTACAGCGTGTTTAGATTTAACACTGTGGTAGCAGACTGTAGCAGGAAGTAAAATCTATGAGGCCATACAAATTCGGATCTTCGACAGAAGGGATGCGGGGAAAAGACAATCTTAAAAAAGAGCAGTGTCCTTTTTAGCATAATGTAGCACTGAACCCTCTGGACTTTAACTTCCACCATTGGACATTTAACATCTTGTTTCAACCAAAGAACTGAGGTCAATTGCAAATGTCATGTTGAACAGTAAACACAAGTTGGCATTTCCGGGACAAAGAACAAATTGTGCTTTTAAAGAGCAAGTAACGTTTTTATTTGCTGATAAACTGTATAAACAAGTGTCTCAAGCCCTTTTTGAAAGACACACTATGCCAGCAAATCGGCATAATATTACTGCAACCGTGTGTCTTATAAACACGCCATTCCGGCATGGCAATGTGCAAATTTTGCAGCATTCGTTCCACCTCGCTTGGTAGTAATATATCTGTAATTGTCTGTCATATATTGTCTGTCTGGATTCTCTGTGTTGTAACTGTCTTCTGTAATTTTGTGCATAACATGTTTGTGTAACTGAAAAAATTTTAATTGTAACTTTTGCTGCCTCTTGGCCTGGACTCTCTTGAAAATGAGGTTTTAATCTCAGTGGGACCTTCCTGGTTAAATGAAGAATAAATAAAATAAATTAAAAAATTCTAAACGATGATTGAAAATTGATTAGGGTTAGGGTCACGATCACGTGTGGAGTTACTGCCGAGCTCCGGCCAGCAAATATGTGAAAAATGTAAGCAAACACTAGCAGTAATCTTTACACCTGCTGACTATCACTCTATAATGACCACAGACTCAACACTTCCCAAAGCAGCTGGGAGTAAAAATGATCAGAAACCACTCGCTGGCACTAGATACATTATGATGGTAATTATTTAGGAAAATTGGCTGTGAGCATTGGAACCTTCTCAGTTAGAGGCCAGAATCATCCCTCTTTTTTTAACCGTCTACACATACACATGCACACCCGCAACTAATTTTAAAAACCCAACTATAACATATATTTTACTGTTTACTGAAGGCTGCACATTCTGACAGCTCAGTCCTCATCCGAACAGGTTGAGAAATTGTCAAAAAGATTAAATAACAAAAGCGGTTTTCTGCAGAATGACCTTTACAAGCTGAAAAGGCTTTGCATTCTCATGCGGTATTTTCTTTCTGTCGAATGCAGGCTTTTTAAATTTTCCCCACTTTTTTTTCTGTCTGCCTTGTTAGCAGACCTCACATATTTCACTCAGCTGTGACTCAGTCATATAATACTGATTCACATGTTAATATGTCCCTGAGACGACCCCCCCCCCCCCCCCCCATGGCTCCCAGGGAGAGCTGCAGTGCACATATTCCTTCCTGCTCTATTTGTCTTCTTCTTTCACAGCAACCCAACTTGCTGTGAAAAGCTGAGCTTTATCACTCCTCCCACCCACTGGATACTGTTGACCTACTCGCTGATTTTTCCTACAGTAGGAAAGGCATTTCTGGGATAAACAATCGATTGAAATGTCACCAGATTCCACAGAGTCCAAGAGAACTGCGTTCTGGAGCCGGGGGGACCTGCATGTTGACATCAGACATTAAGCAGCCTTTCATATCACATTATGCCGTGACAACAGCATTGTGTAACAGCAGCTTTCAGACAGGCTGTTCTCAAATGGTGGGCTATGAGGCACAACACATTGATGCTATAAACCGTACATCACAGCCCAGCTCTATGAGCAGATGCACAGATCCATGGAAACTGTTTTACTTTGTGCACGATGCATGACTTTCAATCTTTTCTTGGAGGTTTAAACGATGCAGAGACAAATGCATGTGACAGTGGGTGCCCCTGCCTAAAGCCGTACCACTGCTGAAAGTTTACCTGCACATTTTTACCTCAACAACACCAAAAGAAAAACAGACTTTTCCTATCCTTTATAATATCTTCTGAGTGTATTCCCTCTGCAAGCATGCAGGTTAATCTTAGACACTCTTACTGGTAAACAAAAGCTGTGCTTGCATCTAGCGGGGCTTTTTAAATATGCAGTTTGAAATCACACAAGCTGCCAAGGTTTAGTGTGCTACAATAAACTGGCATGCAGGAAAAGACAGAATTCTGTCAAGCTGTATTATTATTTCCATTTTTTGTTTCACAGAAGCTGACCTCAAAATCCTGATAAATTATAAACATCTAAATACGTACGTCTCTTAAGGACACGTGTGGAATGGGAAACACGCTTTAGGGTGTGAATATTTTGGTTCGTGTTTTGTTTAATAAAAATAAAAAGTTTTAGAAACACTTTGTTGTGCATTTATGTAAATATTAGAAAAAAATAATTGAGTAAGAATAAGTTAAAGCAAAAATATTGATTTTCCCCCCTTTCAGGAATTATGTGTGATTTTTATACAAATGTGTAAAAGTGATAGTCTTAAGCTTGGTTAATGCTTGACGCATGGACATTCTGCGCGGATGGAACACACGCCAGAACTTGCAGCGTTTAAGGTTCCTTCTTACTTCTGCGGTCTGTCTCTGCTGTGAGCCAATATTCTCCCAGACTGTAGGGGGCGGCATGGGGATCTATGACATGCATCCAACATTACTCCATAGTAGAAGTAGAAATCACTTGTTTGCAACATTTTTTCACAATATTTTAATCACGGTGACCTTTATGGGCCGAATCATAACGATGTCTGTACCTCCACCACTACGAGCTCTTGCCAGTCCGCCATGTTTTTCCGTGCAGGACCATCCGCGTGGTTAGAAAAAATACTAGGTGCACGGTGCAGATAGTTTGGCCATGTGGAGGGGCGTTGTTGCTAAAATAATGTAATTTGGCAGCAAGGAGCCGTGCGGACTTTGCGGAGGCGTCGAGCATAAATCAAACTTTACCCTGTTCTGTGGGCATTAAGTCAAGTTTTAAGGCATAGCTCGCCCCTGTCCTGTAATAGAGCCCCATGCAATTTGAACTGAGCACTGATCAGAATTAGCCAATAGCGATGGACATCCACTCACACACACATATGTCAATCACGTGGAGTGCATTGAGCGTTTGCTGAAGAACTTAGACTGAAACAGAGATAGCGACATTTCTTATGTGCAAGCAGCTAGAGCAAGGTTATTGGTAATTTTACTTTCCAGCCGCAGGAGGGAGAAGCAGGAAATGTATTAAATGTTGCTTAAATATAAACTACTAGCCTAGAAATCTAGACCAACTCTAGACCAAGCTCTGCAGGTTGCTATAAACACGCGCCGCCTCAGCAGGTCTACCATTGGCACAGTTTCGTGTCTTGCCAGTCACAGCCCTCTTCATTTGTTGGATGGACTACCAGAGCTGCAAAGGAGAAAAACAACAAAAATGGCATTGGTTCAGAAACAGCACTCATTTAAAACAATTTCAGCAACAACTTAGAACAATTTAGACTTGGGCTTTTATTTGAGACATGAACATAGAGGGGTACTTAAGTAATTTATTTAGAAAAACAACATACTGTATATGTTTCTTGTGCAACGATGTATGGCGGACTGCCCTGTTAATTGATTGCGGTAGCAATGAACACGTCACATAGTTTTTTGCTCTGATTGGTCCTAGCGCTGTCCACTGGTGTACAGAGACAATATGAAAAACAATCGTAAATTCGGCTCCATGACTGGATTGTTTCTATGGGTTGTGGCGAGACTGTATGTTCACATATATTGGATGACTTTCCAGGCTACAGGAAATGAATAAACAAGTAAGAATTTTACTAGTGTTTTAAATCCCTGATATTATTTCTCCCCTCCTCAGGGTCTTCTCTATTGTTATTTGCTCCATTTCTACTGATTTACAGCCAATACTGTAGCGTTTACTGCCCCCCTCTGATGACAGAACAATGACTATTATTGAGCTAGTTCATTGGAAAGTCTGTATTTTAAATATGTTTTGTTGTTTTTGTAAAGGCGACTTGAAAGTGATGCATTGGTTGTTTGAGAAACTCCATTCTAAGATTTAGTAATCATGTCTTCATTCAGCAACTAGTTATATATGAAAGCATCTCCTCCTGTATTTGTATTTATAATACATCAAACACATGTTTAGGACCAAGTTGTCATGCTGGGTGAAAAATACGAATCTAATACTCATAACCCTTAAAAACATTAGATCTAGAAGTAATCCTATGCTCAGCCCATGAGGCAACGGGTGGCTGGTGAATGAGTGTCTTTTCTTTTGATTTCCTGTTGATTTACTGGCAGACTCATCTATCTGTAGATGGTAAACCACAAGTGTGCAGTACACTGGGGTATCTTGTTATCTCCTGTTAACAACCCAAAGTAACAGAGCAACTGAATCTCATTGAGAGAGGGGGCACACACACACATCCTAATACAAATGAGAGCTTAAACAGAGCCACGTATCACCTTTGTGCATGTAACTGTAGCCCATCTGTGAGTACTCACATTACCTTTTTGTAGGGTTGCCAACACTGTATTTATAAAGTCATTCTTATCCAGAATGAATCAATGAAATCCGAATCAGTGCTTTTATGATTTTTTTCAGAAGGAAGCAGCAGCTAATCTGCGAATCTAAACGGTCTCAAGCAGCAAGAGGCCCAACCAAACCTAACCCTTGCCTCTGAAGCTCTAAGCAGATTTAATGTGCACTCAAGCTCATTTTCAAGGGACAAACTCAAACTAAGCTTCAATCGATGGATTGATTTAGGGAAAAGGATACTGCATTCAGAGATGGCAGTTGCTGCTCAGTTTTATGTTGCTGCAGGACTCTTCAATGCTCCAAATCTCAGCGCCTGTGAGGCAAATCCTTTTCTTTAGGGAAATAGTTTACATTTAAACATTTTTTTTTACAGTTTGCACCTGAGGACTCCCAACATGTCCCAATTCTACTTTTCTTATTCTGATGAACTTATTGGAATTCTATTAGATTTAGTTATTTTTTAACCATGTAACACAAAGGTAAAGGAGCTTCAGCATACTGATGTGAAAGAATTCTGGAAATTGCTTTAAGTCGTATTTTGTAGCAAATCTTCGCTCAGCAAAGGACTTTTGAATTTTTTTCTACACCCATAACTGAACTACTACTACCGTGACATTACCTAGTTAATAACACGATTTTATCATATTACACTCAGAAATTCTCGTGGCATCTGTCATTTGGTTTCCCAAATAACTTAGCAGTCAAAGTCAAAGATCAGTAGAAAACACACTGTAAAGATCTTGAATCTACTTTTCCACGACTGTGCTCAACAATGGTGCTCCACAAGGATGTGTCCTGAGCCTCCCTTCAAGAGGACCATACCATAGTTTATTTATATAGCACGTTTAAAACACAGCATGGGAGCTGCCCAAAGTGCTGCACAGGCTAAAACAAAACGCGACCATTCTAAGGAACTAAGAACAGAAGATAAAAATACCGATCAAAAGCAGATAAAACATGATGAATATTAAGAACACATTAAAACAATGACACAATAAAACACAAAAACGAGTCACTGTCTAAAAGCCAAAACGTAAAAGTGGGTCTTTAAACGAAATTTAAAAACCGCCAGTGATGGAGTCTGCCGAACTCCAATGGGCAACGAGTTCCACAGCCTTGGGGCAGCATGCACAAATGCTCGTTCACCCCGCGATTTGTATTGCATCCGCGGCGTACACAGCAGCAAAAGGTCAGCCGACCTCAACGTGTACGTAGGTACATATGGAGTGAGCAGGTCAGAGAGATAGGGAGGTGCCAGGTTGTTGAGTGATTTAAATACAAAGGTCAATAACTTCAACTGTACTCTGAAAATGACAGGGAGCCAGTGAAGAAGTTCCAGGACAGGGGTAATATGGCTACGCGGTGTGTATTCGTCAAGAACCTGGCAGCTGCATTCTGGACGACCTGCAGCCGATTCAGGGCAGAGACCGGAACACCAACGAGGCGTAGTCAAGGCAAGAGGTAATGAAGGCTTGGATGACTGACTCCAAATGCCTCTGTTTTAGGATTTGTCTGAGGTGAGTCAGGAGGTGAAGCTGAAAACAGCAAGACCTCACTACGGTGTTTATCTGTGGGGCCATTGTGACCATCTTCCACAACAGTCGAGTGTGGGAACAGTTCTAGCAAGAAGTGTTTCAAAAATTATTATTTCTTCTCAAAATAGACTTCCTCTCTCTAGTAGACATTACCACTGGCAGAAGCAAAGATGAGAATGACCCACCCTACCTATCAAGGCCATAACCTGTCCAGACTCCTTACTTAAAGGAAATTAGAGCCGCCTAAAGAATGAAAAACCTGAAGAGTAGCTTCTTGCCTGAGAGTGTGGGGTTCATGAACCCTGACCCCTGAGCTGTCCCTTGACCTTTAACATCAATACAATTTTAGGTGATTATTGTTGTTTTCCAGTTCTTCCGATATTTCAGGCAGCTTTTCCCACTTCTAAAATGCTTTTGTGACAAATAACTAATCTGAGTAAGAATGTCACACACAAATTGGCCACTGACCGGGGCTTTAATTATGTGGTCTGTCAGGATTTTGATGGTGAATCTGCCACTCTTCCCATTTCATGACATGTCATAACAAGAGTGTTTACAGAATAGATCAGGGAGGGTATGAGGGCCCAAGGGGGTGAAATAAACACATACAATCTATCTAGATTTTCTTCTTTTTTTAGTAGAATTGGTGATGAAGTTATTTTGATAAAATGATAAATGACCCGCACTTGTATAGCGCCTTTCAGAGTCAGAGGACCCCAAAGCGTATTGCACTACAGTGCATCATTCATCAATTCACACACACATCCACACACTTGTGGTGATGATCTACAATGTAGCCACAGCTGCACTGGGGCGCACTGGCAGAGGTGATTAGTTCGTTATTCTTTTCAAAGTAATTTTAGTGTCTAAAAAATATTTTTACCTACTTTACAAAATTTTAGTAGCGTACTGAAAAGGCCTAGCCTAGAAATCTAGACTAACTATAGCAGCAGCAAAACACTGAAGATGTATGCAGGTCAGTCTAGCATACTCCATTGTAACCTCAGCAGGTCTATTGTTGACCCGGCCAATTACAACCAGTGGCGCCCTCAGATAATTTTGGAGGTGAAACACCAGACTGGTCCTTGTGGTAACTCTGGGAGAATTAAGCTTGTGGTGATGCATTGATTGCTCCTTTATTGTTTTTCATTAAAAGACAATATGCATCCAACACACTTGCCTCAGATTTGAAGAACACAGCATTTAAAGAAAAATACATTTCATGCTGTTATTTAGGAGGTCATTTTTAAATGTATTGAAGACATTTTAGAACATGAACTGCTGAGGTCACAAAAACATCCACAAAAGCTATAGAGATTTAATCTTTTGTTTTGAAAATTATTAGCAGGAGAAACATAAATACTTTACCTGATGATTTGTTTACTCTTGAATTTATGTCTTTTAATTTATGTCTGAATACATAATACGATTTTGTAGTTTGTGTGAACAGTAATATGATTCATTAAACAGCATTGGTCTCTGGTGTAGCCAGTGGGGTGGCCAGCCATTTTTTTATGGGTGGCTCTGGCCACCAGTTGGGGGTGCCAGTGATTACGCCACTGACCACTATTGGCACTTTCACACTAGCATCCGCTCCACTCTGCCTGGACCCGGTTGGGAGTTTTCTCACCTTGGGTTTTACCGCATGCAACAGGATGTCTTTTCCTGCCTGGAGCCGAACAGGTCCGACACACTCACTGCCGGCTGATTGGCCGACTCAAAATCATGCATACCGTTAGAGGGAGAGTCCGATTAGCAGCCTAATCCTGCATGCATGATTCTCTGACTGAAGCCTTTTTACTCATTTGTCACTGCTGTAAGGAGCACACACACATTGCTGCCAGACACAGCAAAGCAGAATGCAAACTCAGAGAGTCTCCAAAAGCAAGATTGCTCAGGCATGGAGACACCGCAGACTTCTCCACACTCTTTTGCGCTGCCCACATGCTCGGAGATGCGCTCATGACTTCATAGGCCAAGGACCGCCCATGTGCTCAATCCCTTCCGCATTCCTAAGGCAGTGTGGAACGAACGTGGCCAGGCTGGGGCAGGCGGAGCAGAGCGGAGTGGAGTGGAGCCGACGCTAGTGTGTAACGCCTTCTGCACACTGGAAGCATCAGCTTTGCGGAACGGCAGCAGAACGGTTTGCTTGCGACAATAACAGCACTCCAGTGCACACAGAGATTCTCAGCAGCGAAGCAACTTATCTGCCGTGCTCCCCGCTCGACAAGCAAGATCACAAGATCTCTTGAGATTTCAAAGGTTACGTTTATGCAATCCACCATTCAGCGCCACTGATGGTTCCAGTGTGCGGTACGGTACGGGGTACGTGGCATTAGTTTGTACAGTGATGTTGGTCAGGCTTAGCATCAAAACAAAAACAATAACAGCAACTAAAACAGCTTTGGCATAAACTTTGGATGATTTAGACTTGGTTTTTTTTTTTGAGGCATGAGCAGAAACTTCTTTTTCTACTTCTACTACAGTGTAGAGCAGACTTCCCTATTGGCTGATTTTTGTTGCCATTAATGTCACATTGTTCGTTACTCTAGTGCTAACGATGTCCACCTACATGCAGAGACAGCAGGATAGGATGGTTTTCAGGCTAGACAAGTAAAATCCTTAGTGGCATACAGCATGCATGACTGCGTTTGTCACGGCATGCTTTTGATTTATTATCTCAACAACTTTGTTGTATTGTTTCACCATTGTTGTTTTAGTGTTTAAAAATGTGTTTTCACACCAAATGTTTAAGTTGGTTCACTCGCCAGTGGCCTTGTCAGCCCTTTTCTAATCCAGGATGTCAGAGTTAATGAGATAGAGCACAACAACAGAGCTGTTACAATTCACCACATGCAGCTTAAATCCTGCAGCAATCCTCCCGTTGACTTTTGTTCGCTGTCTGTGTTGTCCTTGAAGTTTATTCTTTTATTCTCTTCAAGCTGTCTCAGTCTGGCTGCTGCTTCACTGCCCGTAGCATCTCTAAATGGTCAGAGGTTGAGTTAGTTTCATCCAAGGTCACTTTGCCTCCATCTCGGCCTTCTGTTCCTCAGAGAGGAGCTTTTGGGCGCCGCAAAGAGCTGCCATGCAGTTTTGATTAGTGTTTGCACCGCCTAGATTCTCCTGGAGGAGAAACTGTCAGAGTGAAAGCACTTTTGTCCAACTCTCAAAACAATGAATATCATCAGATATACATGAACAAAATGAATGAGCTCAAACAGATTTTTTTCACCCTCTGCTTTAACCCTGCAGCGACTAATCAGATCGAAACTGCGACCTTGATGCAGAGTTGGATTTCAAGCAGCAGAAGTATTTCTAAATGCCACATAGATGCCAGTCAAACACACAGCTTTAATAAATCAGCTGAATTGCTATTTGAAGAGTTTAATTCAAGGGTTGCAAGCAGTTGGAGACCCATAACTAAAAATGTAAGTAGTTTTTCATTACGCCTGGAAGCTAACGGGCAATCATTGAGAGAGCGTCCCTTCTAAATTTGAAATCAATTTAAAAACAGCCATTTTCAGCAGTTTGATGCAGTCAGCAGGCGTTTTATCTGAACGTTATTATCGTCTCTACTTTTAAACGTTTCTTTTTGTTTTCAGCCTTAAGAAGAATCTTTAATTTTTAAACAGTTCATCTTGTTGTTGTGACTTCATCTTCTTGCAGAGACAGGTAAACAGCAGCCTTCATCCTTCATCTGATTCACCTTTGACAAGCTATACATCAGCTGTAAATGAATTATGCTTCCCACTGTTCCCCAAACCCAAAGGCTGCAGAGAAATGCAGTCATTTCAGATCCTTTATGGATTGCACGTCTGTGCGACTCCGAGTTCTAGTCTCTGTAGCTTAGGTTTTAAGTAAATTAGATGCCAGCGGTAAATAGTTTTAGTTTACAAATGACAAATGATCCCAGTGTGCAGGCCGATTGTAAAGCCAATGTTACGCGGTGGGGTGACGGAAGCTGTTCTTGAGCAGTACCCAACTTCTAAATGGTGGGTCTGGTTGAGTGCATCATGCTCGTGTCAGGGAACAAACAAATAAGATGAAGTGCTTTCTCAAAGTCAGTGTAAAGGACGACCATGCAACCTCCCAACAAACAATGATAGATGAGCAGTACACGATGGTCTGGACCGAGAACAGGGGGAGTGTTCAATTAGCATGAGGAGAAAAGGCAGTTTAACACTACGAAGGGAGAAGCTGGCAGGCATTAAGAGACGCCAAATTGGAAACGCATACATCTCAGAAAGCTGACAGCCTAATCCCCCTACCCAAATTGGTCACAAATTTACGATTTTCCACAATTGTTCGTGTTTTGACAGCTCATATTTCAATCATGAAAGCGAGTGAAAGAGGAGTACACGTGGGACATTCTTTTTTTAGGAACAGAGGTTAGAGAGGTCACATGCAGAGAACATGCTTAAAATGCTAAAAAGGGTGAATTCAGCCAAACACTCCACTCCTACACCTCTCAACTTTGTCATTAAACTGCTGAATCTGTGGCACACTGAAAGCCGTGCGCCAACCCATTGTGAAGAGGAACACCTTCAAAAGCACTCTGAGCAGGACTCATGAATATTTATGCACTGATTAGGTGCCTTGATTTATCAGGCTGCAGCACAAAGGAATGATGGGTCTTAGAGAGATGAGGCACACACCAACACGAAGCTATGGCTCTGTTAATGCAGATCCTTCAACTCCCATAATAGGAGAAAAATGTGTAGAAAACTTCCAACCTTAAGCCTCGAAGGTTAGTATATTGGTACGAACATGCTGGATCATAAATGCTGCCATTGTTCTTTTCTCCTAGCAGCAGATTTTTCATCATTTGTGTTTAGACAGTTTCAAGGTAGCTAAAATCAACAAGTTGATAAAAAAAAATTTAAAGTAGGACGGTGTGTATTTGCTGCCTTTGAGTCACTGTTATTGTTTACTTTGTAGCGTTGGCAAATCAACTATTTTTATTTGTTATGACCAGGAAGATGTAATATTCCATATAAATATAAAATAATAACCTGCTAGGTCTTTATTGGAATTATCAGAAGATTCTAGGTTTTTATTCAGAAGATCTAGGTTCTTTGCTTTTTTCAGTGATCAACCACACTTTGTGTTACTTCAAGAAAGAGTCAGGTTTATAAAAGTAAGAATTTATTTAGCAAACGATTAAAACATGACTAATTAACTGAACATTTACTGTGAGTGGATGTAACTAAACGTGATGAAGGAACCTATGTGTGAATGCGATGTCAGTCAGAGCTCCCTTACCAAAGTAAGCTGAGTTCTGGTGAAAAGAATTTGGTTTGCTCTAAGCTATAAAGTTGTTATCACCAGAAGCACATCAGACACAATCTGTCATGTCTACTTCATCCGTTTTGGAGAGACCCTCTTGGTGGATCCGAAAGTTGCAGGGGTCGGCTGATCTCTGGCACCAGAGGGCTGTAGAATACCGTGGTACCAACTCTTCAGTCCAGAGATGTCTCGGGTCACAACAGCTGGATGGAACCGTGCGTCTGGCGGACTCTTAAGGAGTCTAACAATATCAGCTTTGTTTCTGCAGGAACTGTTTGCTCATCAGCTTTGGAGGTGCAAAAAAGGTTTTGACGACGTGCCAAAATCTTTGATGGTTAAAGAGGTTTACTACAGATGGCCGGCCTGAAGCGATTCTCTAGAACTGTCGAATCACTCAGGATGATCCAGTTTTAAGGTTTTGATGTTATGACTTGCACAGCCAATCAGAGGCTGACAAGTTTGAGAGATGTCACCAAGACAACTCAGAAAAACGCCTTCTTGATACAGGATGTTCTGACTGGTTCAATGCTATGTGTGTCAGGGTTTAACTCAGCCTTACTTGTTATTGTGTGGATGCAGATGTGAAGACCTCGTCGTCAAAACATGTTGAACACATGGCAGGGGTGAGGTGGTGCTCACTCCTCACCCCTGCCATGTGGACCCAAGGGATAAGCCATCAACCTTGCTCAGTGGTCAACTTTCCTCGCGGGGTCACACACATTAGGACAGTAGAAGGGTTAAAAGGTATTTGGATGTCCTTTTTTAAGGTACAATATGCAAAAATGAAGTAAAAATGACATCTTGTGGTCAATTTTGACTACTGTTGTCCATTTTCCTAAGCAAACGTTAGTTAAGTCCTGTTAGTCATCGTCACACACTGGTGAAATCACATCTCTGCATTTGACTCATCCCCATGGGGAGTGGTGAGCAGCAGCTGTGGCTGCGCTCAGGAACTTTCTGGTGGTTTAACCCCCCAATCTAACCCTTTCAAGCAGAGTGGCATTGGGTCTCAATTTTAAGGTCTTTGGTATGACCCGACCGGGATTTGAACCCTGATCTCCCAGTGTCATGGCAGACACTCTACCACTAGGTCACTGAGGTTAGAAGGTGCTTTCTCACTGCCATTCCATGAGTTTTGTGAATGTTGCCTGTTATGGATTAGGCACGCAAGACTAAAGATGACAAGCTATATGGGTCATACATTGTAGTTTGTCATTCCTGGTGCTAGCACTCTTGGGGTGTTTTATGGTAACATGCACTTACTACACTTATTATGGTAATCTTTCTCTGGCATTAGAGGAAGAATTGTTGTTTGCCGTCTTGCTGTTAGCTTGCTGCTATAGTTCAGAATGACTCAATAAAGACAGTAAAACGCCACAGTTGACTCACTGATTCACATGATTCACTTCACACATACATTTCACTCTAAAAGTGAGTTGTCGGTTATTGAAAAAGTAGCTTGAGATAATTTAGAGTCGACTATTTGCTTCATATTTATTATTGTTAGCTCAACGTTAGCCTCTAGCCTACTTCACTCGATATTAGAGAAAAACAAAAACATGTTGTGGCTTCTTAGAGGTACAGGAAATAACTTCTGGGTTGCTCCTGTTTACTGGCTTTGGTTCTTTAAACAACTCTGAAGCTTTTTGTCTGACGATGTCGAACTACAAATGCCGGCGCCACAGCTTTAGCTCACCGGAGACACGGCAACCTCACAAACTCACTGACTGTAAACAGTGACAACACCTCTCTTTTCGCCAAACAGGATAAAATCTGTTAGAATGTAACGTCCCTTCCAAAATGATTGAGGCATTAGACTGGAGTGTTTTATGATTATTTCACTGAAGAATTTTTACATCATTTTAACCCAAAAATTATATTCAAACACACACACACACACACACACACACACACACACACACACACACACACACACACACACACACACACACGCGCACACACACACACACACACACACACACACACACTCACACACACACACTGAACACACACACACACACACACACACACACACACACACACACACACACACACACACACACACACACACACACACACGCACACACACACAACAGATCAAGAGCTAAATGGGGTTTCCCATTGTCATAGTTTTTTATTTTTGGTATATTTCTTACCAAAAGCCAGAGTAAATTCTTATTTCAGTTCAGATGTTTGAACGTAAAAAAGCTTTTAGCACTTGAAAAAAATCCGTAAAAGCGACATTTGACTCGCGAGCTCATTCCCAACTGGGAGCAATTCTGACATGAAATGGGAGGGAAAGCGTTTCACACAGACGTCACAAAATCACTGGAGAATTGCAACACCACGCGTGATTTCAGAAGCCCAAACAATAACAAACAAGGAGAAAGACAGCTGCATGTAACAAAAAAGGTCTGTGGTTCATTTTCTGTTCTATTTGCATCGGCTACAGGAGTTTTAACAGGAAATCATATACATATATATGTATCATTTCCCATCAAGACCACAACAAATCATTATCTGCTTGTATATTAGATTTCTGGTCATAACAGCGTTGACGCTGAGGTCTGAACCCAGCCCTGCCTCACATGCTTCTGCTGAATGAAGCTTCCCAAAACCAAGGCTCATCAATGGCTCAAGAACACTTGAGTGGCCTGGCTATCATAAGCCCAACTCAGAAACAGCACAGCATAAGATCGCCATATTTGACTTCCAGAAAATGATATGTGCATCTGCAAAAGGCATCTTCCATTGCTTAAAAAGGGTGTACCTTTGATCTGTGACACATGATACAGTCATTTTGTAATGGGGAGGACCACAAAACACCCCTCCCAACATTTTTCTAAGGGGAGAACCTGCACTTATTATTATTATTTTGTTTTCATTTCAAGCACTGCTACCAAAAGACATTTTACTTTCAGTAAAGTGTTCTGACAACTTAATACATCAGTTTTAGTTGTCTTTCTCAGCATCTTCCTTTGGGTGCTGTCAGAGTTGAAGCTGTATCTAAATTAATTAGCTTTATTATAATGTCAAGGTGTTTTTTGTGTCAAAATAAAATAAAAACAGGAGGCAATGGCCAGTAGTAAACTCCGGCAGTAAAAACAACACAAGTTGTGTTATTTAGGCAACAACGACTCGTCGTTGAACATCTGCTGAGAAAAGCCATCCGAGCCCTCTGGCCCAGCGGGACGTGCTTCTTTCAGTTAAACGCTTTCAGTTTCCGTTTGTTCTTCGCTCGTGTCGGCCTTCCCTTCCAACCCCCTGAGTGACAGGTGAGATTAAGCACCCTTTGAACTCTGTCTGGTTGTTGGAGGAGCAGGCTAAATTGAAGTAGTGTTATTTCGTGCTGTCTCGCTGAGTCATTGGGAAAGTAGAAGGGCGGGGATTCCTGAATGAATAAAGACCTTTTCAGACAGAAAGGTGTAGAGCCATATTTCAAATTATGCAACTATAATGAGAATTGCAAGGGAAAGAGGATAAAAATTTGATTAAAAATGTTGTGAAGTGCATCTTTGCTTTCATTTAATCCCTTATTAAAAATGCAATCTGAAGAAGAACTTTTTCCTGCTGTGTTTGTACTTTCAGAGGTAAAAGTCAAGATGATGATTTAGGGAAAAAAGGTGGATAATAAAACTTTATAAATGCCAGTAAAATGAAACTTATTAAAAAGTTAAATATGTGCTGTGAGTGAGAAAAACATAGAAGTATTTCTGCTAAAACGATTTGAAATAGTAAATAATAACGACAGCATACAATATGATGGAAGTATGGTTGGTTTGGTCCAATCTTGACACTATGATGGGCTGTCCTGGGTGTGATTCTCGTGACCTGATACAGGAAATGGATCATCGTGACATTATTGTTATGCTCAAAGTCTTCTGACATTGTTGGGAATGACACTCAGCTCTTCTACATCAATATTCAGTATAATTTCCGTAAAACCAAAAAAAGATGTATTCATTTTCATGTTTGGTGAGGTTAGTGGGTTTGAATTTGTTTAACTCCAAATATTATTTCGATAGGAGTATAATTTCAATAAAAACTTTCTCATGGATCATTTAGCAAACAGACAAACAGGACTGATTTCAAAAGTTAGTGTCAAAGTTTTGGCAAATGTTTTTCATGATTTGTACAACTTTAAAGGCACACTTGGCCATTTTGCTTGCTTTTAGACCACCTAGTGTCTGTTATTAACTCATTAACTGCCATTGACGACTAGAGTCGTCCTTTTAAATCCAACTGTTCACATTTTTTTACTGTGTGGGCGTCGGAACGAGCCCCCGCACCGTGAGAACAAACATCCCAGCTCTAAAACGGATCTTCATCCGCGTACGTCACACGTGACGTGATCAGGAAGCAGAAATCCATGTGTTAGGAGATCTTTTTGGGCTGCTGCTGTAAAAAAAGGTGAGGCGGGAACTGGAAAAGCTTCTGCCGATCACAATTCAACAACAGATTGTGAAACAACGGATAGCGCTTCAAACGTGCTCATTCTTCCTGATGTAAGAGGTTTGTCCACTCTTTGTTTTGGTAGTCTTGGCGTTGACATCATCATAGAGCGCAACATTCTGTGACTCTTAAAACAGTGAAAACGCTGAAAAATGCTGGCAGCGGAGGCCTTTTCTGATCAGAAAACGGTTGGCAATGAATGAGCCTCTTATTTATGGTCAAAGTAAAAGTAAAAACCATCTCCTCGCTGTGCGTTCCTCTTTCTAACACCTTAATCTAACATCTGAAATGTCTCGTAAGCCTTCATTAGTGTCTACAGGAGTGATTAATCACTAAATCAAACAACTCAGCTGTGTTCACGATCTAAAACATGCAGGAACTGCGCTGGAAGCAGAATGCGGCGCCAGTTGTGTACGCAGAATTTTTCCCACAGCACTCTGAAGTTGCAAATGCGGTATTCTGGCCATAGAAGGCGGTAGGGGTCTGAGTGGCCTTTCATTAACCATGTAAAGGGTCCTTTTAGCACATGCTGGTTCAAAAACATGATTTAAAAATATGAAAAAGTTGCATAGTATCCCTTTAAATGTCTCAGCAAAAGTCACATCTAAACTCAGATCAATATCTGAGAAACTAATGGACGACTGTCAATGGGTTCAAGAAATGTTGCTCTCACTTCAGAGAAAAGCATTCTCTCCCACCAAATATTTAAAGAAAAAAGAAGAGCATGATATGTGTCATAGCTAGAAACATACGATGGAGGAAGAAGGCGTCTTTTGCAGCCCGAAACCATCAGAAAATTCCAAACCAAACATTCAGCAAACAAGCCCTGCAGATGCTGTGGACACCAGATTATAACAAGGAGGAAATCTAGTTTGTTGTTGCTGCACAATAAAATATCAGATGTGAAATGAAGGATTTTCTGTTTTGAACTTCTCTCTGCCTGTAATAAGGTGTCAGCAGGGCAGCAGGAACATCAGAGGAGAATAAACCGTAGTTGTGAAACAAATCTTCATTTTGGTTTCAGCAGGGCCAAGCTCGGAGATCCCGACTCAAGCAGGCACATCGTGGAATATATGTTTCTGTCGGACAGCATAGGCTTGATTCACGTGGAACACAGATGCCATCAGAAATAGATGTCACAGATGAATCGGTCTGAGCTGCAGCAATCCATCCATCACTGACCTGTGGAAACCAGGAGCAGCACAGATTCACTACAAGCCCAGTTCATTCCTCCCAGCGTTTACTTTTTCTGCTCCAGCAGTAAATTCTTGATTTAGCCTTTTTTCCTCTTGTTGTGTTAAAACTGCTCCAGCCTTTTATTTATGTTTTTGGTGAGTATTATTACCGTGTGATTTGTCAGTGCAAGCTGAAAAGTGACTGTGGTGCTTAAAAGTGTCATTGAAACGCAACAAACCGTGACTAGATCTCATGTGCCTGCTGCTTCACAAAGAATATTGATCTCGTTTCGAAGATTTGTGCTCAGCAAAGATTTGCTATTCATCCTATTAAATTCCCCACTATTGATATTGTTACAAAGAAAAAGAAAAACAGCTGTGTTTACAGCAACAGTTGACAGCAGATGGTTTCGAATTGGGCTGATTAACAGCTATTGTTCATAAGAAACACAAATGTATGATGTAATACGTCAGAGATATGCCACCCCTAAGGGAAATTCAGCCTGTTGCCATATTCCCAAAAGTTGGTTTTGAATTTGACAAAATGGCAAAAAGCTTTTTGCAGCTAACACAGCCGTTTCCCTAATGTGGCAGTAAACCATTAACTTTAGCTTAGCATAAACAATGAAAGTGAATGGCAACAGCTAGCCTTTCATTTGAAAAAGTAATGAAAATTACTCAATAATGATACTAAATTTTCTTAGTGACCCCAATATTCATATTGACTGCAAATGAAAATAATTAGAAGGTATAACTGGAGTTGATTTAGACTTGGGGACTACATTACGACAAATCACCGCTGTAACTGCTTTCAAGGTGCAAGGCCCCAAATCTCAGTGGTGCCGCCAGATAATCTTCATAGGGGTGACCAGGTGGGGCCAGAGAGATTTTTGAAGGTGGTATATGGCAAGCCAAATGAGCATTTATTCTGATATCAGGATATCAGCCAGAATTGTCATGAACATGTAAGCCATTTCTGTCCACTAGTTAACTAGTTAGACATGTCTGTGTCAACTAGTTAAATAGTGACAGCCTAAATGTCAACTAGTTAACTAGTAAGGCCTAAAATCTCTCTAGATAACTAGTTAAAATGTTTCATATCTTACTAGTTAACTAGTATTGCTCAGTGTGTTCACTAGTTAACTAGTGGACAGATCAATGTCCACTAGTTAACTAGTTAAAACACATTTAGTTTTTACTAGTCAACTAGTAAGGTATAAAAACTCGTACTAGCTGACTACTGAATGTAAAAATCCCACTTGTTAACTTTGCCCAATTTGGCCAGCCGCTTGAGCATTAATTCTGATATCTTGTCAACAGGTCAACTAGTTAACTAGTGAGGGTCAAACTGTACACGCTAGTTAACTAGTGTACACATTTTGACCTTCACTAGTTAACTAGTTGACACAAAAATGGCTCATTAGTTAACTAGTAAAGGCCAAAATGCATACCAGTCAGCTAGTTGAAGGTATTTGTGTCTCACTAGTTAACTAGTCAGGGTCAAAATGAGCCCACCAGTTAACTAGTGGGAGACGGAAATGTTCACTAGTTAACTAGTGAACACATTTTGGCTTCACTAGTTAACTAGGTGACACAAAAATGGCTCACTAGTTAACTAGTAAAGGCCAAAATGCATACCAGTCAGCTAGTTGAAGGTTTTTGTGTCTCACTAGTTAACTAGTGATGGCCAAAATGTGCACACCAGTTAACTAGTGACAGAAGAAATGCCCACTAGTTGACAAGTGAACACATTTTGGCTTCCTAGTTAACTAGGTGACACAAAAATGGCTCACCAGTTAACTAGTAAGGGCTAAAATGCATACCAGTCAGCTAGTTGAAGGTTTTTGTGTCTCACTAGTTAACTAGTGACAGTTCAAAGTGTCCACATGTTCACTAGTGAAGGCAAAACTCCTAACTAGTTAAGTAGTTGGAGTAGGTCAGTGCCACTAGTTAACTAGTGAACCATTAATGACTCACTAGCTAGCTAGTTGATTGTAGCAGGCTCACTAGTTACCTAGTTGATGCATCCATTGTCCAAACTAGTTAACTAGTGAGGACATAAATGTATAATAGTAAACTAGTTCAAGCCTACATTAACACTAGCTAGCTAGTTGCACAGAATTCTAATTAGGAGGCAGATAATTTCTCAAATTGAGGCTTTCTATTGGCTCACTATCTTAAAATAAAATATGACAACCAATCACAGTGCGGAATTTTGCAAAATCCCACTCCAAACATTTGCATGCGGCACACAAGTTAACATGCTGGCCAGAGGAACCTCAGCTAGTGAACTAGTAGTGGCTTCAGTGTGACACTTACATGTAAACTTGTGAAGGCGGAACTGCTCACTAGTTAACTAGAGAGGGTACAAATGTCCACTAGTTAACTAGTGAGGTGCAAAATAAGTGTCACTAGTTCACCAGTGGGCCCCAAAATGCCCACAAGTTAACTAGTAAGGTGCGGATATGCTCACTAGTTAACTAGTGAGGTGCAGATTTGCTCACTAGTTAACTAGTGCACCCTTAACCCCCAAATTCCACTACCTCCGCTCCGCTGCGCTCCGCTCCGACACGAACGCCGGAGCAAAATCGGTCCCGTTCTAGTCAATCAGAGCAATTCCACTACTGCGGCCGTGCTCCGGCAGTGCGGCGCCGTGCGGCGCCCTCTGTTCCGGCGTCCGGCAAAAATAGAATCGATCCTATTTTTGCCGGACGCCGGAGCAACTCCGCAGTAAATGGACAGAAATCACAACGGCCCAACAGGAAAAGGAGCAAGCACATCTTCCGTTTTTCACAATAAATCGCTAAACAAAAGGCGTTTTTTGTTTCATATGCACAGGTTTAACAACTTTTAACAACTATCAATGGCGGCTGAAGTTTAAATGCACAAAAATAAGCCATAAATACAGTTGCCACTATCAAAGTAGTCACACTTTGTTGATCCAAACACTGCTGATCTCTCAACACAATGATGGGCAGATTAAACAGCTCATTTCCGATGCTTCTCCCGCACAACGGGTGTTTGGATCTAACTTCCGCGTTTATTGCTCGGACTGTATCGCAAGATCTCGAAAATCCCGCGCATGCTTGTTTGCCCCCCTCAGGTCTCCGCACCGGAGCGGAGCCGTTGTAGAGCGGGTACCAGTAAAATTGAGTTCGGAAGCGAGCGGCTGCGGAAGGCGGGGGCGGGCCGGAGCGGAGCGGAGCGGAGGTAGTGGAATTTGGGGGTAAGCGCCCACTAGTTAACTAGTAAGGTGCAAAAAAGCATCACTAGTTAACTTGTAAAGTGCAGATATGCTCACTAGTTAACTAGTGGGCCCCAAAACGCCAACTAGTTAACTAGTAGGGTGCGGATTTGCTTACTAGTTAACTAGTGAGGCGCAGATATGCTCACTAGTTAACTAGTGAGGTGCGGATTTGCTTACTAGTTAACTAGTGAGGCGCAGATATGCTCGCTAGTTAACTAGTGAGGTGCGGATTTGCTCACTAGTTAACTAGTGAGGTGCAGATTTGCTCACTAGTTAACTAGTGAGGTGCAGATTTGCTCACTAGTTAACTAGTGAGGTGCAGATTTGCTCACTAGTTAACTAGTGAGGTTCGGATTTGCTCACTAGTACCTCACTAGTTAACTAGTGAGCATATCTGCACCTCACTAGTTAACTAGTGAGGTGCGGATTTGCTCACTAGTTAACTAGTTACATCTAAAAACACATACAAGCTGACCATTTTTGTCCACTAGTTAACTAGTGGAACAATTGAAATTTCACCAGTTTACATGTGTGGCAGTGCAGCAGCTCACTAGTTAACTAGTGCCTGAAACACAAATTATGCATATTCTAATGAGAAGGTGGGCAGAAGACTCCTGTTGGGTATAAGGATCCCACCCAGTCTAAAACGTATGTGCTGTGGCCTCATAATCACATACTGATGGGTGTCCCTGAGCGCCAAGGCTTGCACTCATTAGTCATGGTTTGACACCTACTGGTTGGTCGTTGCGGCGGGTTCGAATCCCGCAGATGGCAATCCGCAATTGCTGTAACATTATTTATTTTCTCTTTGTGTTGTAATGTTCAAAGTTTTATTGTTTTACTGCTTTTATTCCCCCCTCCCAAATCAAGTAAAGCACCTCGTTTGGTGTCGTGTAAGGGAGATCAGTTGGCGAGTTCAAGTCCCATTGAGGAGAATTGGAATTTAGTGTGCCAGTAATTTTATTGTAGTTCATTTTTGTTTGGTATTGAAAGTTTGGTATTGAAAAAGGCTATATTAAAAATAATTATTGATATATACATATATATATATATATATATATATATATATATATATATATATATATATATATATATATATACATATATATATATCTCCATCAATCCATCCATCCATCCATCTTCCCAAGAAATAGATCAAATGACACTGAGGGAAAAAACTGTGGTTATTTTGGAGAGGGTGCTCGCTGCAAAACCACAAAGGCGGAGCTGCACCCCGCCCATTCACGCAAACTCAGCCTAGCCCTCTGACTTCCGTTTTTGTTTTCAACTTTATCGCAAACTGACCTGACCCACATGAATTACGGCTGTTACTAGTTTACAGTCGTTAATGCTATGTTCTATGCTCCAATTAAACAAGATAAATATAACTTGCTACATGACAAAGACTGAATATATCTCGAAATGAAAAGGTTTCTTTTAGCGAACATCTGCCTACAGCTGGTCTAATAAAAGTGATGTACAACAGCACTTCAGTCTATTGAATGGTCTCTGGTGGTCTAGTGGTAAAATCGTCAGATTAGGTTTTTGCTTTCCCCTCAGCTAATGCTGGTTCGATTCTCGGTGGGGTCGTCAGCAGTCTATTTAGCCAGCTGATACATTCAATTTGTTTATATTTTAGTTGTAATGTTTATTTTCAGCAAAATATTTATGTCGCTAAAAGTTCTTTGAATTTGGTCGTTCCTAAACAGCATTTTAGTTGAAACTCTGCTCACAAATGGACTCACACTGGCTAAATAAACGAATAAATAAATAAATAAACACATTATATGTTAAACGGTATACCAGTAAATTGTTGTAAACATACTACTGGCAAGTGTAGCTAGAAATGAAGAAAAGAGGTTGTAAACTACCTAAAACTTACACTACTGGGAGGCGAAACAGCATGTCAACCTGAATCCATAACCACTACACCACCACATCTGTTATAAGTCAAGTGGCGTTACATGTAATTGTGCTTCCCAGTGTGTCTCTGAGATGGGATGTATGGTTTATTGGCGGTGTCTCAGTAGAAGTCATTTCAGAAATAATTTGTCAGAAAATTCACAGAATATCCAGATTTGAGAACCAAGACCAGACCCGCTTCGGGGGAGGAGACCAAATTGAAGCTGAGATGGGAGGAAAATGCATGAATGAGGCTAAAAATGGCTTTGGCGTGTTTCTTATGAGGAAATGACAATATAACATGATTAAAAGTTCCAAAAGTTAGATTTTTAATTATATGGAACCTTTACAAAAACTGTTCAATTAACTTCTCAACTCCGTCCTCAATCTCGCATTTTTTAGCTACAACACCCTCTTTGGTTCCAGAATGCTATCAAGTCTGACAACTGGAAGGAATTAGACTGACTCTGGTGGAATGGGCGGGGCTGATTCTGGAATGGGCGGGGCTGACTCTGGTGCAGCTCCACCTTCTGGTGCAGCTCCGCCTTTGTGGTTCTGCAGCGAGCACCACTTGTTATTTTGAGCTAGTACCAGAAGACAGTGTAACCTTTTTTAGTTCTCTCCAGTCAAAACAAAACTTTAGACTTTTTTCTTTTTTAAATTTAACAGGAAACAGCAATCAATTGAACAGGGAACTGCAACCAGTAGTCACACAGCAAAATAAGATCACACAAACAAAATAAAGTTACTCTCCTCTTTTCTTGGTGTCTGAAAAGGGCAGGGAAAACCATCAGACTCCAGTCACCCATCGAATGGACTCTTCACCCTCCTGCCCTCTGGGAAGCGCTACAGGAGCCTATGGACTAAGACTACCAGGTCCCGAAACAGTTTCTTCCCCACAGCTGTCAGACTCCTAAACTCTGCCTGCTGACATAACACCCCAAACCAGCAGCACCCTACATAAACTCTGTAGAAACAAGAAAGCCCTGCAAATCGATGCAGAGCGTCGCGGGATATGCCTGACTGGTCATATATATTACCTCTCATGACACTGACCTCTGACCCTATGAGCTTGTGTATGTGATGAGTTTATTTACCTTTGATAGGGAGTTATGACCTCTGATTTTGTCAAAATCCTTCAACCCGTTCAGGAGATATTGCACACAAAAGCCAAATTTTCATTTATACGGCCTCACACAACCTTGACCTTTGACCCTATGAGGTTTTGTACCTCATGAGTTTATTTACCTTAGATAGGGAGTTCTCACCTGCGATTTGGTCAAAGTATTTCAACCTGTTCAGAAGATATTGCACACAAAAACCAATTTTTCATATATACGGCCTCACACGACCTTTACCTTTGACCCTATGAGGTTGTGACCTGATCAGTTTATCTACCTTTGATAGGGAGCTATCACCTCTGATTTGGTCAAAATCATTCAACCCGTTCAGGCAATTTTTGATATATATATATATATATATATATGACCTCACACGACCTTGACCTTTGACCCTATGACCTTGTGTTCCTAATCAGTTCATGTACCCTTCATAGTAATAAAATACACAGGCGAGGGTCCGACTCTCTGGAGGACGCCATGTTGGATTCTATGTTTATTTAGCTGTATTTATGGTTTTGCTGGTGGTTTTTGACTCCTTTGAAAACTGTGCAACAACACTCTTCTTCTTCCTTTTCTTGTGTGTTATTTGGCGGATGGCACTCAACATAAAAAGATGCATTTCTCAAACAATTAATGTATTGGAGCGTGAACCAGAGTCATTAATCTCATATCCTAATTTGAGAGTTACAGCTAGAGTCCAGAGAGTTTTGTTGGCTTTATGAGCATTAGTTAGTAAGGTCCTCACTTGAACAAAAAATACAGCTTGTTTGCAGTGACTTTGGTATTTACTACCCCCCATTGCCAGAAATCTACACACTTTCCCTTTAAGCGCGTTGTCTCTTTAAGACTGGTCCTGGGTGACATTGGAGTTTACAGCGAGGCCGTAGAAATTCTCTGTCTGAATATTTATTGTGGAGATTAATTGACTAAAATGGGTTGCTGCACCGTGACTGTCTTCTCCTTTTTTTGGAGAGTAAAAACTATATTTTGGTTTTTAAATGCTGCCGCTGCACCGTGTTAAGAAATCATATTACTGGTTGGTTCGAAATGGGTTGAAATGTTCACATTTCTTCTTTGCTTTACATGCTGATCACTAAAGCGTGCTTTAATTAATATTGCGTTTTCGTAAAACGTAAGAGCAAACAAGGGGGATTTTAATTGACAAAAATAATAAAATCAGCACATTTCCAAGCCAACTGCGGTTAACATTGGCACGTCGGCTTGAAAAATATCTCCTTTTTGCCGTAAATAACACACATTTCATAGCTGTTGTGGGTTATGTATGTGTTCATCAGTGCTTGAGAACTGTAACTTTGGGGAGCGGGTCGTAATTGTGGGCTTTTAATGCGGTGCTGTCTGTGGCGAGGTGTTGGTAGGGTCTGATCGGAGCTGCAGCCAGAGCGTTTCTCCCGACCAGCGGCTGCTGGGAGCTGGTCCACGGTGAAGCAGCCCACGCAGCCGAACGAGGGCTTCCCGGCTAAGAGCTGACCGCAGCGGCCCCGACGATCGCGGGCCAGCGACCTGAGAAATAACATGGGGAGTCCTGCTGCTGCCTGCTGTTGTTTGTTTTCCGTAGTAAATACCTGAATATGCAGAGACTCAACAGGTCATTCAGTTGTGTGGTATCATTCACATGATCAAATGAAATGTTGCTACATTAATATCAGTTTACCTGATCTTGATCAATAATCACATTGATTAATTGGTGCATGAATAACTACAGACCCTGCTTCCTGCAGCAGCTTTTTCTGCTCTAGATTTATGATCTGCTATTTGTATATTTCAACGAATAAGACGGAAATGGCATTAATTATTTATATTTATTTGTGGATTTTTTTGTCGATGTTAACCCTGTTGTGTCTCAGTTCATGAAGCTGTTTTCAATGTTTCCCGCGATGCGAGCAGCTGATTGTGCAGCAGATGGCCGCGGACATGATCAATTTCGAAGTGCTAGTTCTGGATCAAGAGAAAGCCTGCTGTGCTGTGCCGATGATTTTATTTTGCGAGGATGGATTGAGGAAGGGGGACACACATGCTTAAATATCGACTGTCGGCAATAATCAGATTCATACTCATAAAATACTTGTTTACATGTTTTGTGTGTGTGTGTGTGTGTGTGTGTGTGTGTGTGTGTGTGTGTGTGTGTAACTCTGCCCACTAATCCGTTACGTATTTTGTTTCTTGTTGACATAAATACAAAAATTATGCAAAAGAAAAGAAGTGAAATGATGTACAAAACTAAAGTATATGAACCAGGATCGAACCCGCAACCTTCACCATTGCAGGCAAACACGTTAGTCACTAGACCACTAGCACTAGGTGCTAAATCCCTACGCAAATTCATACCTTCAAAACACCATGAGTGCTGGCAGGCTTTACAGCAACGTATGCAAAATAGAGCCTTTTTTATTATTATAAACTTGTCGCTTCCGTACAAATGTGAAACAATATATCTGACGGAGATTTCTGCGGAGTTTCTGCACTTTCCTGTCAACAGAAACAGACATGCTGTCTGCCGCTGCCTTCCGCCTCCAGGCTTTTTCAGACTAATAACTGAAAACTAAAGACTGCACACGTTAACTGAACAAAGATTACAGCAATACACCACAACTTTCTCGCTACAAATGTCGTCAAAACATATTTATATGCTCAAACGATCTTAGTTTATCAAATTTTCTCTTAGAACAGCCTGAACAGAGTCCGCCATACTTTCTCTGTTTCTCAGTCCTAAATGGACCAATCACATTGCTGTTCTGCATTTCTTCATTTGCATGTAAAGGCTGGATTTGCTCACTAGCTAACTAGTGAGCAGTACAGCGGTCAAACTAGTTAACATGTTACACAGAATGCCAGCCAAGTGTGTATTTACTCAAATTCCACAAATTTACTAGTTTTAGGGGCATTTTTCTGCAGCTAGTTAACTAGTGACAGTGTTTTGTGTTCACTACTTAACATGTAAGGCTCAGTTTGCCCTCTATAAGCTACTGAGAAAAAATTATAATGCAGATATGCTCACTAGTTAACTAGTGAGTGCTTCCTGTCCCATTACAAGTGAACTAGAAAGGCCAAATATGTCAACTAGTTAACTAGTGAAGGTAAATTTGTCACTAGTTAACTAGTAAGAACACATTTTTACATAACAAGTAAACTAGATTGCTCCAAAAACAGCAACTAGTGTGCGTCTTGTGCGCACTAGTTAACTAGTGAGCATATCTGCACCTCACTAGTTAAATAGTGAGCATATCTGCACCTCACTAGTTAACTAGTGAGCAAATCCGCACCTCACTAGTTAATTAGTGAGCAAATCCGCACCTCACTAGTTAACTAGTGAGCAAATCCGCACCTCACTAGTTAACTAGTGAGCAAATCCGCACTTCACTAGTTAACTAGTGAGCAAATCCGCGCCTCACTAGTTAACTAGTAAGCAAATCCGCACTTCACTAGTTAACTAGTGAGCATATCTGCACCTCACTAGTTAACTAGTGAGCAAATCCGCACCCTACTAGTTTACTAGTTGGCGTTTTGGGGCCCACTAGTTAACTAGTGAGCATATCTGCACTTTACAAGTTAACTAGTGATGCTTTTTTGCACCTTACTAGTTAACTAGTGGGCGCTTTAGGGCACACTAGTTAACTAGTGAGCAAATCTGCACCTCACTAGTTAACTAGTGAGCAAATCTGCACATCCCTAGTTAACTAGTGAGCATATCTGTGCCTCACTAGTTAACTAGTGAGCAAATTTGCACCCTACTAGTTAACTTGTTGACATTTTGGGGCCCACTAGTTAACTAGTGAGCATATCTGCACTTTACAAGTTAACTAGTGATGCTTTTTTGCACCTTACTAGTTAACTAGTGGGCGCTTTAGGGCGCACTAGTTAACTAGTGAGCAAATCTGCACCTCACTAGTTAACTAGTGAGCATATCCGCACCTTACTAGTTAACTTGTGGGCGATTTGGGGCCCACTAGTGAACTAGTGACACTTATTTTGCACCTCACTAGTTAACTAGTGGACATTTGTACCCTCTCTAGTTAACTAGTGAGCAGTTCCGCCTTCACAAGTTTACATGTAAGTGTCACACTGAAGCCACTACTAGTTAAATAGCTGAGGTTCCTCTGGCCAGCATGTTAACTTGTGTGCCGCATGCAAATGTTTGGGGTGGGATTTTACGAAATTCCGCACTGTGATTGGTTGTCATATTTTATTTTGACACAGGGAGCCAATAGAGAGTCTTAATTTGAGAAATTCTCCGCCTCCTAATTAGAATTCTGCGCAACTAGCTAGCTAGTGTGAATGTAGACTTGAACTAGTTTACTAGTATACATTTATGTCCTCACTAGTTAACTAGTTTGGACAATGGATGCATCAACTAGGTAACTAGTGAGCCTGCTGCCATCAACTAGCTAGCTAGTGAGCCATTAATGGTTCACTAGTTAACTAGTGGCACTGACCTACTCCAACTAGTTAACTAGTTAGGAGTTAAGCCTTCACTAATTAACTAGTGTGCACATTTTGGCCATCAATAGTTAACTAGTGAGACACAAAAAACCAACTAGCTGACTGGTATGCACTTTGGCCTTTACTAGTTAACTAGTGAGCCATTTATGTGTCAACTAGTTAACTAGTGAAGCAAAAATGTGTTCACTAGTTAACTAGTGCACATTTATGTCTACCACAAGTTAACTAGTGTGCACATTTTGGCCATCACTAGTTAACTAGTGAGACACAAAAACCTTCAACTAGCTGACTGGTATGCATTTTGGTCTTTACTAGTTAACTAGTGAGCCATTTATGTGTCAACTAGTTAACTAGTGAAGCCAAAATATGTTCACTAGTTAACTAGTGTGCATTTATGTCTACCACAAGTTAACTAGTGTGCACATTTTGACCCTCACTAGTTAACTAGTGAGACAAATACCTTCAAGTAGCTGACTGGTATGCATTTATGCTTTTACTAGTTAACTAGTGAGCAGTTTTTGTGTCAACTAGTTAACTACTGAAGCCTAAATGTGTTCACTAGTTAACTAGTGCGCATTTCTGCTGTCACTAGTTAACTAGTGGGCACATTTTCACCCTCGATATTTAACTAGTTGACACAAACATGTCTAACTAGTTAACTAGTGGACAGAAATGGCTTACATGTTCATGACAATTCTGGCTGATATCCTGATATCAGAATAAATGCTCATTTGGCTTGCCATAGTAGCACACTCGATTGGTCTGTGTGGTAACTCAAAGAGAGTTTAGCTTGTGACGATGCATTGTACACTCCTTTGTTTTTTTTTTTCATCAAAAACTATTTGCACACTGACATCAAATTTGAAGAACACAAATTTTTCAGCCAGATGTTTGGAATGTTATTTTGAAGTTTATTGTAGAACATTTTTAAACACTTTAATACTGTCTTCACTAAAATGCCTGCAAAAACTATATATTTTTAACTTCTGTTTTAAAAATGGTGAGCAGAAGAAACTGAAAATTTTATATTTATGCATTTATTTATTTATTTATTTATTTATTTATTTTGATCAGATTATTTATTTACTCTTTAGTTTTATATTTTTGTTGGGTTTCACTTTAGGGGCTGCGCAGTGGCACAGTGGTTAGAGCTGTTGCCTTGTAGCAAGAAGGTCCTGGGTTCGATTCCCGGCCTAGGATCTTTCTGCATGGAGTTTGCATGTTCTCCCTGTGCATGCGTGGGTTCTCTCCGGTACACCGGCTTCCTCCCACAGTCCAAAAACATGACTGTTAGGTTGATTGGTCTGTCTAAATTGTCCTTAGGTGTGAGTGTGTGTGTGCATGATTGTTTGTCCTGTGTGTCTCCGTGTTGCCCTGCGATGGACTGGCTCTTTGTCCAGGGTGTTCCCCGCCTGATTGCCCATTGACCGCTGGAGATAGGCACCAAAAGCAAAATGCTAGCTGTTACCATTCACTTACATTGTTTATGCTAAGCTAAAGCTAATGGACTACTGTCAGATTAGGATAATGACTGGGCTGGTTGCAAAATCCTTTTTCCCACTTATCTAACTTTGGGGAATATGACAACAAACTAAATTTCACACTGGGGTGGAATATACCTTAACATTTTTAGCAAATGATGAATGTTGCTCGTGCAAACTATCAGTGCCCTCTGAAAGTCTCATTTCTCTGACCTCACTATTCTTCCCCTCATAACGGGATGTACAATAAAACCTGCTGTTTTGTGTGTGTGCGTGAATATAACAGGAGATGAGTAATGATGATGCTGTTGAATGAAATGACCATGAGGAAATTAATCAAGTGGCGAATCGCGGACATAGCTGTGACTTCCTGTTTTATTTACTGTGCATAAGAAGCAGTTTAATCTCCGGGGAGCGCCGCCGAGGCTCAGGCTCTCACTCTTGTTAGAGAGGAAGATTTTTGCATGATTTAGAGAAAATATGCTATGAGTCAACACTGTGATTTACCTCAACACCATCTGCTTTGTCTAATTAGAAATCGCATTCTTTCTAAAAGACAAATTGCTATGCACTATAAAATGAAACCTGGGACAACTGCTTCTATCTGCAAAGCAGCTAAAAATGCTTCCGGTATTCACTGCAGTTTGCAGTCACCAAAGACGAAGCTTGGAAACTGGGTGGAACAAGTGAAAAGTATTTTGTAAGCAGAGGTTTTATACAGTATAGTCTACGTATTCCATAATTCTAAAAAGCTTTGTGAATATTATGTAATTACTAGATTAACCAAACTGGGACCGGTTTAGTCATTAGCAAAAGATAAAACGGGCAGAATTTGCTATCTGGTCTGGTTTACTGGGAACATCAGCAACACTATCATGGAAATCCAAAATCTATTATAATATTTTCACTGAGGAAAGTGGCGTGCGTGCGCTCCAGCGTGTAGAAAATCTTAAACGATGCATCTGTGCTGGACTTTTCCGCCGCTTTTGCAACCTCTGAACTGATGGGCTGTGAATCTGATTGTGTTGATGACCTGGCAGACAGAACCTGTAATGATATTTTAAACTCTCAAAGTTATGCGCTCTAGAATTAAACCTTCGCCATGGCTTAATGGCACCACCCCACGCTCTCAAACGCAAATGCAGACGTGCTGAGAAAAAAGTAGAAAAAGGACAGCTTGAATGTGTCTCTGCAGATTCTCCGGGACTGCTTGTTAGCTTTTAATAATGCTGTAAAATTAGCTAAATCCCAGTTCATGTCTCAGTTTGTGGCAACAAACAGCCACAGACCTCAGGTCCCTTTTGATGTTTGAAACAGTTTCATTAATCCTGTTAATGTTGGTGGTATTGTACATTCTCAGAGTTTGTGTGACAACTTCTTGAATTGTTTTTCAGATACAATTCTGCAGATCAGGTCCTTTATCTCCTCTGTTTATTTCAGACCTTATTTTTTCCCCGCCTTGTTCTACATCGTGGTGCCAGTTCTTTCCTCTCTTTGGAAGAACAATCAGCAATGGTCAGTCACTTAAGACCTTCTAACTGCCCCCTGGATTGTCTTCCACCTCTTTTCCTTAAACAAGCCTTCAGTAGTGTTGCTTCAGTCATCCAAAAGCTAATCAACTGTTCACTGTCTTCCGGCTGTATTACACAGTGTTTTTAACAGGATGTTGTCCATCCATTCATAAAAAAACACAATCTAGATCCCACCAGTCTTTCACATTTTTGTCCAATTTCTAAACTTACTTTTCTTTCCAAAGTCCTTGGGGTGGTCATAGACAGCAGAATCTGTTGGAAGCCACACATCAAATATGTTAGGGGGAAGCTTGCACGGGGCATTGCTTTATTGGGGAAAGCTAAGTATATTTTTAATCAGAAAGCACTTTATATGTTATACAATACGATGCTACTGCCATATTTGAGCTATTGTGTAGAGGTCTGGGGAAACACGTACAAAAGTCATTTACAGACATTAACAACAATGCAGAAAAGGGCTATCAGATTAATAACAAATGCAGGATATTTGGATCACACAAATGAACTTTTTATTAAAACACGGATAATGAAGTTCCAGGACTTGGTTAAATACAAAACAGCACAAATAATGTATAAAGTAAGAAATAAATTAATGCCTGATAAAATACAGAAACTGTTCACAGAGAGAGAAGGAGGATATAACCTGAGAGGAACACTAAACTTAAAGATACATAAGTTTAGAACAACATTAAAACAGATGTGTATCACAATAATTGGGGTTAAATTATGGAACAATTTAGAAGAAGAAATTAAAGTAAGTACAAATATAAATGTGTTTAAAATGAATTATAAAAAACATATTCTGAACAAGTATATAGTAGAAAATAGATGATTTATGTGAGTGTCCTTTATTCTAAGGAAAAGTAAATTGTATCAATTGTAAAAAGATGTTTTTTTTTCTTTTGTTGTTTTTTTTCCATATAATTTGGTGGTTTTTGGTGACTTGTACCATTTTGTTTGTTTTAATGTCGGTTTTGTGTTAGATTTAGTAAACAAGTAAAAATTACTTGTATAAAGGGGTAGGGACATATAAGTTTCCACTTCAGCCTACTCCTTTTCAAACACAGAAGAAGGGATGATATGTATTTTTTCTGTTTGTGGTATTTTTTTAAAAAAATGTATGTTTTCTTTGTTTGAAATAAACTAAACAAAAAAAAAGAAAGTAGTTCATTCTCAGCTACAGGATTATCTGGCTCTAAATGACATTTCAGAGAAATACCAATCTGGTTTAAAAATGCGCCGTAGCGCCGAGGGTGCTCTTTTACGTGTTTTTAATGACCCCTTCACCTCTGTTTCAGAACCCCTGGCCAGTGGAGTTCCCCAAGGCTCCATTCTAGGACCTACGCTCTTCACACTTTACTTGTTGCCACTAGGTTCTATATTTGAAAAATACAATATCACATTCCACTGTTTTGCTAATGACCTTCAGATTGACTTGGATCTTTTCCCAGACAAAATTGTTTCTTCATTAGACTGTTTGAGTCAGGTTAAGCTACGGATGTCCATCAACTTCTTGAAGCTAAATGACTCAAAGATGGAGATTTTACTCTTTGGTGATCAGAATCTTTTGGATGATGTGGTCAGGCTCCTCGGCCCTTGCTCGTCCTTGGTAAAGTCCTGTGTGAAAAATTTTGGATTTTTTCTTGATGATTCTTTTGGGCTTAAGAGACAGGTGAGCTCAGTAGTCCAATCAAGGTTTCTATCATCTAAGACTGTTAGCAAAGGTTTAAAAATATCTTCCTGCTGAAGTTTTTGAGCATGTCATCCATCTGTTTGTTTCCTGTCATTTGGACTACTGCAACTCACTTTACTTGAGCCTGGATCAGTCATCTTTAAATAGACTCCAGCTGGTTCAAAATTCAGTGGCACACTTATGTTTATGTTTATGTTTATTCATTTGGCAGATGCTTTTATCCAAAGCGACTTACAATTTAAAACCTATAGGGCATGTTGTGATCTGTGGGGGAAATCGGAGTACCCGGAGGAAACCCACGCATGCATGGGGAGAACACGCAACTCCACGCAGAAAGTCCGCAGCCGAGTTTTGAACCTGCAACCTTTGTGCTGCGAGGCAACAGTGCTAACCTCTGCAACACCATGCAGCACACTGGCACCAGAAAGCGTGACCACATAACCCCAGTATTGGCATCTCTTCATTGGATTCCTGTGTATTACTTGATTCATTTTAAAGTCCTCCTCTTTGTTTTTAAATCTCTTTATAGCTTGGCTCCACCATACATCAGAGAGTTATTGTCCATCTACACTCCCATCAGAAACCTGAGATCTAGCTCGCAGTATTTTAATTTGTTCCAAAAACATGCTTTAAAACTTGGCTTTCTTTGTGGCTGGTCCCAGGCCTTCCTATGAATCTAAGAACCACACAAACCATAGAGCATTTAAAAGCATTACTTAAAACACATTTGTTTGATCTGGCTTTTAATGCAGGTTGACTTGAGAAGTTAACCTCTGTTTATATTTGACTGGCGTTTTTATCTTTTAGCATTAAATGACTTTTTACGAAAATTTAACTGCAATTTGTTCTTGATTGTGTTTATTTTTTATTTATTTTTACCCTTGTTCAGCACTTTTGGGTTGCCGGCGTGACTGTAAATGTGCTATATAAATAAATTAGACCTTGACCTTGGCAGATTTATTATTATACTGCTGCTGACAACTTTTGAATGAATATGAAAGTCTAATTTAAAAGTTCAGGCTTTCTCGTAATGAGATGCAGTAAACGTCCTGTTGCAAATGTGTATATACAAGACACAAAAATCACAACAACGGGAGACATTTTGGGTCAGTAAAATAAAAAGCAGTAGGCCTCCTTGACATTTATATACTAATGCATGCATTGCTTGATTATACTGAGATCACACATGTTAAATGTGTAATATGTAAAAATGAATCAAGAATGACATCATGTGGTCAAATATGGGTACTGCAGCCCATTTTTCTAAACAAAAAGTTATTTTCTCACTGCTGTTCTGTGAGCTTCATGGCGGTTGACAGTTACAGATTACCACCAGAAGTTTTTAGATGATAAGCAAAGATGAGTCAAACACAGTCAAATGATAAGTAGATAAATACATTGTCATATCTAGTGTTTGCACTCTTGGGTGTTTATGGTAGGGATGTTATATGTCTGCTTTAGAGGTTTGCAATATCCCGTAACAATCATGATGGAAACAAATGAATTGGTTTTAAAAATTAACTCATTGATAGCATTTTTGTACCTTTTTTTAAACCTATTTTTCTGTAAATGGCAGAACAATAATAGATTGTGGCTATTGTCTGGAACTGAGGTCACAATGCCTTTGAATCAGTGCCTTACATCGTTTACTTTAATTTGATGCTGAGTAAAGTGCACCAGCCTCTACTTACAATGACAAGAAAGAATGGAAAAAAGTGCATTTTCATTGTTGATCAGAAGCAGTTTGGGTTGGCAGCAGCTCCATCTGATCCACAAAACAAGAACTTAAAAGGGAAAAGAGAAATAACAAGGATTTCTGCTCCAGAAGGATTTTACTGGCTAAGATTTTTGTAAATGTTAAAACAAAGATAACCCCATGTAATAAAGTGTTTTAGCAAACAAGATATATATAAAGCAAAAATTGATCATTAGGCAGACATTTTTTCTCATGAAATCTATGTCTCTAATCAAGCACATAAATGAGGTCTGAGATGCTAATAATAACTCACCTAAAACCTCCTTCAGTCGTAGGCCTTTTTGCTGCTCAGAAACAAATGGTGACTCATTTTCCATCTCAGTGCTACTGAGCTTCCCTACGGGAGGATGTCTGACCTTGAGTGAACTAAACAAGTAAGAGATGAGAATGACGTGATCAGCTGTAAAAGTCGCCAACATCCTGTCAGCGTCGTATCCAGTCATCTTTTTGGAGGCGATTGCACCTCAGGTGTTATTTGTTCTCTGACCCTAACAAAGACTTAGAAGCATTTTTTAAATTAAAGGTATGAGGAATAATCATTTTAGCAGAGACCCCTGCTTATATTTGGACTAACCAGTTCTAGCTGGACCACCTCCCTTTAAATACTCATCCTTACACGTTGTCTCATTTTGTTTTTCTTTGTCCAGAGTTGATCGTGAGATATTCATTTTAAACATGGCTCCTGTAAAAGTGTAGAAATCGGTTATTCATTCATACTGAAGCCATGCTTCGTGCGGATTAGAGGACACAGTCATACAGAAGAGGCTGTTGGGGAACATGTCTAGTCATTACTTCTGTGTTTGGTTGGGACACTGTTTGCCCCAGCCTCTTGGGCCAGCTCCTCCGGGGGAATCCCAAGGCGTTCCCTGGCCAGCCGAGAAACATAGTCCCTTCCAATGTGTCCTGGGTCTTCATTTGGGTCTCCTCCCAGTTGGACGTGCCCGGAAAACTTCACCAGGGAGGTG